>NW_015388581.1:97773-107115 GCF_001527695.2 Protobothrops mucrosquamatus
CTGAAGATGACGAATGTGACTTCGTCAAAACGTCGCCAAGGTACTTTTAATTCTACGCGGGAGAAAACCCGAATAACTAAAGACCTACATATATATATATATATATATATATATATATAAAAACACAAAATACACTACACATTGACACAAAGCACCACCAGACATTGTCTGACAGGGTTAAACTTAACAGCTACATGAAGTTTCAAAACATTCCAATTGTTCAAAATGCATTGCAGAGGAGTGCATTTTGAGTTAATTTATGTCTCTAAATTATTCTGAAGATTCCCCTTATTATTTTTTCTACTTCAAGATAGTTTTTCTAATATTTTCTGTGTGGGAGTGTATGAGGTCTGAGAAGAAGCAAAAGAATTAGTTTCTTCAGAAGAAGCTGGAAATCCAATTAAAGATGCTTCAGGAGGGAGAAGTTTTACTTGGTTGTAATCAGAAGGGGGGCTGGTAGTTAATTGCTGCCCTTCTGAAGCATCTGAGCCATATTTTTCTACTGCTTGACGGCATCGAATACCATCGATGTAAGAGCCCGATATTCAAGATGTAAAGCATGCCCTATCTTAGCCTAAGCTTCTAGCGCTCAGGATTCAAAGGGCAGTGTTTCCCTATCTCCTCCACCAGCTTCCTTATGTCAGCATCAAGCGTTGTCACGCCTGACTTTTGTAGTAGGAATCTGAGCTCCTGTACATGTTTCTGCTGGGGCTGAGATAGCTTGCGACCCATACTTACCACTGAGGGGTCTCTGAAGACGAAAGTGCACTTAGGGGTCTATTCCAGATGATGGTAAGTATGTTGGCTGTTGCTCCTTCCCCGGAGGGGTTCTCAAAAGATCACGTCGGGGTCACCACCTGTAGTAATCAGTGCTCAGTCATTGCAGGGTGCAAATATGGCTGACTGCTATGCAGCGTTTATTGCTTATATACAGGTTTCAAAGCAGCAAAAGTTTAACATGGCATCAGCATAGTAACAGCATTTCTATTGGTGAAACCCCTTGCCAATCATTAAGGATAGAAAGCCAGAGGCCCAAAACAGGGGGCAGTTGGCTGTAGCATCCTGTTGTTGTAGGCTAGCTGATATAAGGCAGGTGAGGTCATTGTACCAGCCTGGGTAGTTTCCCACATTGCCATGGTAATGCAGAGATAAAGAGCTAAGAAGAGAGAGAGAGCATACAGACGTCAGAAGGGCAGCATTCTGCTCATGGCCTCCACCTGGCCCCCGCGCTACACTAAGCCTCTTTGAGAACTAGATGAAACTGAAGGAGATCTATCCACCAGAAGGTAGCAGGCAGGAAACCTTATCAGCCAGGTTAACAGGGAAGGTAAACACAAACGATAACCATGGTTGTAGATGTGCTTAAGCGGCAAATAATTACCTTTACACAGGAGGGTGTAGGATAAGCAGCAAAGACCTGCGGTTGCAAAACGTCTTCTGTAGTGTTATCATAGGTATCCACAGCAAGGAAATCAAAAATGGCAGCTGCAGCTCTGCAAACCAAGCCTCACATCTTGTGACATGCAAAAAAGAGGTGGGATTCTGATAGTACATACGTTGACTATCACTAGCACTTAGACTTATATACCGCTTCACAGTGCTTTACAGCTCTCTCTAAGCAGTTTACAGAGTCAGCATTTTCCCCTAACAATTTGGGTCCTCATTTTATCAACCTCGGAAGGATGGAAGGCTGAGTCAACCTTGAGCCAGTGAAAATTGAACTGCTGGCAGCTGGCAATCATCAGAAGTAGCCTGCAGTACTGCATTCTAAGCACTGCGCCACCATGGCTCTTGATACCACTCTAACCCACATTTTTCTATCTTATCGAGTAGTAGGTTGTGATCTACTTTATCAAATGCCTTACTGAAGTCCAAGTAAATTGTATCCACAGCATTCCTCTGATCCACTAATTTTGTCACATGGTCAAAGAATGCAATAAGATTTGTCTGGCATGATCTGTTTTTGACAAACCCATGTTGGCCTTTAGTAATGACTTTGTTTGCCTCTAGGTGTTCGCTGATTCGTTGTTTGATTATCTTTTTCAGAATCTTCCCAGGTATTGAGGTCAGGCTGATAGGTCTGTAATTTCCTGGATCCATTTTTTTTCCTTTTTTGAAGATGGGAACCACATCAGCTCTTTTCCAGTCCTCTGATAGTTCCCCAGTGCTCCAGGATCTTTGAAAAATATAGTTCAGTGGTTCTGAGATCACATCTGCCAGTTCCTTGAGAACCTTGGGGTGTAATCCATCTGGTCCTGGTGATTTGAACTCGTCTAGGCTGGACAGGTGCTCACTTATCATTTTCTTGCCTATCTTAACTTGTGTTTCTATTCTTTTTTTTATGGCACTATTTTTGATAGGTTGGTCTGTTTTTTCCCTTTGTATAAAGACAGATGCAAAAAATGAGTTAAATAGTTCTGCTTTCTCCCTATTGCTTGTCACCTTCTTGCCACTTTCATCCACTAATGGACCAATCATTTCCTTCACTTTTTTCTGGTTTTTTACATGTTGAAAGAACCTTTTTTTGTTAATTTTGACTTTGGTCACAAGCCTTAGTTCATTATGAGCCTTAGCTTTCCTCACTTTATCTTTGCAGGCTCGGGCTATTTGCCGATATTCTGACTTCGTTATATGCACCTCTTTCCACTTTCTATACTTGTCCTTTTTATCTTTCAATTTATCAGAGATTTCTTTATGCAGCCATGCTGGTTTCTTTTGAGAGCTGTTAGTTTTTTTCTTTGTTGGTATTGTGCTAGACTGGGCTTATTTTTCATTCAGTCCAGTAGTTTCCACTACAAATGTCTAGCATATAATTTTCTGATTATGCCAAGCAGACTAATTGGGTAATAATTAATTGGATCAGACTCATCCCCCCTTTTAAATGGTGGCTATAATAGTGGTCCTCAGTCGACTTCCGGTTTGCCGACGCAGCTGACATGGATGCCTGGAAGATGAGCTCCGTCTTCCTTCTCCAGTTTTGCATCGCTGGGGGGCCCTAAAAGGGTCCAAAAGTTGCCCCATAGAGGCGACCAGTAAGGAGGGGCTCTCACTGGACCATAGGAGAGCAGTAGCTCTCCCGCTAGAGTCGGCGTTACCCTCCAAACCGGTCTACAAAAGACCAGCCATAGCAATATGGCCGGTTACTAGGCTGTGGACAGCTGAAGTCACACTTACCACCAGGCAACATTAAAGCAGCTTGGAAGAGACTGGGTGAGATCTACCTCTCTTAAATCCTATCTACCTTTTTTTACCTATGTAAGCTGCTAAAGTATTTTCCCCCCTGTGGAGAGGTAAGGGGGATTTTAGCCCTCCCTCTAGAACCATCGGCGACCGATTACCCAGGGGAGTTTAAAACGTTGAAAAAATAACTGGATCCCAATCGGAATTTTATTTCCTAAAGCAGGCATGTCAAACTTGCGACGTCACGCAACGTATCGGGCCGGTTTTGCCATTGCCGGCAATGGGGTGGGCGCGGCTTCCATGTGATGCATCCGGCCCACGGGCCGGCAGTTTGACACCCCTGTCCTAAAGCTTGTGGATTAAAAGATTTTCTATTTTCTATTCTTTTATTTTTACTGAAGATCTGGGTTTTTCCTTAAAATTGAAAACTGAAAACTGAAAAGATTAAAATAACATTGGAGCAACATCTTGTGGCTAAACCTGACATTTCAACTTGTTATTGTCTAAAAGTATTTGGCTGACAGCCCAGAAAAAAAAGAGATAAGATTCATGTAACCTTGAAACACCAGCTGTGAGAAGTTCAGCTGTGTTTTTCTTTACTCAGTGTGTGTGTGTGTGGGGGGGAAGACTCTATTTTTGGACTCCCTGATTGCAAAGCTTTTAGTTTAATACATCATTATGGAAGAAGATCAGGAACAGACTATTCCTATGGATGAACAAATTCTTTTTATGTTAAAAGCATTTCACCAAACCCTCCTTACAGCTGGTGAGGAAATAAGAGCCTACAGGAAAAAACAAGAAAACAGCCCAGATGTGCAAACGCAAACTCTGACTACAACTACAAAATCAACTATACAGAATGTAACAGAAAAAGTGGAACAATTAAATATCACGAGAGAAGATTTAACTGCTCAACAAAGACAGATAATGAAAAATCCAGAAAAGAAATTAACAACATGGAAAAAAGGAAAAGATTTCTTATACAAATCAGAAGGAACTTGAAGATCAAGAAGAAGAACAGATGGAAGAGAAGATAAATACTTCAAGACAATTATGTCAAGATGGAAAAATAAAGAGATCTGCTAGACCTGCTAAACTTGCTAACCCTTTCAAAATAATGGCGACCGGATGGTTTTCACAACGGCAGATAATATATATCGACGATTTGGCAAAGAAAGAAAGCGAGAATAAGACTGAAGAATGTGGCGTTTTTGCCTTGCCACATTAGGGTGGGTTCACTCATGGGATCACATATGAAGACAACACACAAGGTTTCCTCGAGGTGAGTGGACACAGAGTGTGCTCTGAGTCACCTTTTTATTTTGTACATACATGAGGAAGTGCAGGTGTCAATACATAATTGGTTACATTTAGTTGCAGGGTAGAATAAGTCCTATATAGCATCTTTAACATATGATTGGTTGTATCTTTCTATAGGATGTGGTTTGTGCAAAGCAATTGCAAGCCTATTGTGGTTCATTTGCTCATCTACTTGCCTCGTCGCTATGGCGGTTGCTTAGCTAGCTTCCTGTTAACCGTTATTTTCTGTCAGAGGATGTGGTTGCCTCACTTTCTGTCCTAGGCTTTTAGTACGCAAGCTGGCCTCTGGCCTAGTCTTACTATAGAAGCCTGAACTATAAAATCCCAACATCTCCTCTCTTTTTGTTTTTTAAAAGATGGTTGACTCTTCTTCTTGGGCGAATGGCCTGTCCTCCCTCCCCTCGGGCTCATGTTGTTCTTCCTCCTGCTCATCCATAGGCAACAGTGACTGTGTGATGAGGGTCTCTGCTTCGCTGTCTGAGCAAAATTGAGGATGTGAGTCCTTTATGGATTCTAGGTCATCCGTGGGGAGAGGAACGTATCCATGCCGTTCCCAGAGTGACATTATCTGAGCTGTTGCACGTTTTTCTGCTAGCAGTGACAAGCTATTTGATATGGTGCGAATAAAAATAGGTAATACACAAGGCAAGATTAAGCATCCTAAAGCGATCATACCAATGAGCGCAACAATGGCTTGCAGGCCTGGCAATTTTGGAAACCATGACTCAAAAAGAGACAACAATTTGACAAATTAAATTTCCCACATACAAATTTCCCACATACCCAATTTCCCACATACCCCCCCTTCTTTGGCTAATAAATAATCTAAAGCTAGGCGGTTTTGCATAATATAGGTTCTGGATTTGACACTTTGAGAAGCTAAATGTTTCATGGCAAGGACAGTTTCATGGGTTATGATTTAAACCAAGGTGCTGGTAATTTTGGTGTCTTCTTTGGTGACTTTGAGACATGGTGAGCAGTTTCCTTCAGCTGGGGGGGCAGCTCGTGTGATCCGAGGCCGGATACGGTGTCACACCCCTCTGGTAGATTGAAGGGGGGTGTCCAGCCATCTGTGGAGTTCCTCCCCAGGCCTTGGGGAAGTCACGGCTGATACTGAGGAGAAGTCAGAGCTCTGTGATTCCCTCTTCAAGGTAGTAGATGTCATACTCAGGGATGTAATCAGGATCGATGTGGTCAATACAAAAATCTTGCACCCCAGGGCAGGCATAATGTTGCAGGGCACAGGCGTTGCACCAAAAACAGCACTGACAGCCGCACTGGCAGATGCAGTGGTCACACATCTACTCTGGTGGCTGTTGCTTCAGATGGGGTTTCTGTGGGTGGCGTGATGGGAGGTGGTGCAAAGTAGGGCTGGACGCAGCGACCAGGGACCCACAAGACTTTTTCAGGCAGTTGGACTGCTGCGTAGCCTCTTCCCCAAGTGATGAGGTCAGCAGGCCCTTTCCAGGTAGGATCAGGGAGTTGGCGAAACCAAACCTGTGGGCGGGGAAATGAAAGGGAGGGAGAAGAAAAATGCCTCTCGGCTGCAGAGGAAGGTGGGTTGCCAGTTAAGTTTAAAAAATTCAAAGTATATAAGCAACGATTCAAGGTATCTTGCACTGCTGGGAGACCAGGGGCATTTTTCCCCTGTTGTCTGATGTACCAGTCAAGGGCTGTTTTTATGGAATTCCAAATTTATGAGTAATGTTCCACCGCCTGCAGAAGTCTGCAAATGCAGCACTGGTGTAGGCGGGGCCATTATCTGTTTTTAGTTCTTTGGGGCATCCCAGCGATGCAAAGGTCCGAATACAATGATTGATTACATGTTTAGTGGCTTCACCTCTTTGAGGTGTTGCCATGATGAACCCAGGGGGAAAAGGAAGGATATTGGGTAACATCCATTTGCCAAATTTGACAGGCCACTGTTCCTCTGGGGTTAACCCTCATCGGAAGAGAGTGTGCCTGTTAACTGCATGTGGGGCATTGCTGTAAAATAGGAGTTGCCTCCCCTGCAGTTTGAAAAACAAAGATAGCAATTCAGCATCAAGGGAGGGAGCCAAATATGACTCATAGAGAGAGCTAACAATTTGAGTGACATACAGACTGTCCAGGATGAGGTTAAAAGGTTCGTCAGAAAAGTGTTGAAAAGCCAAGATAGAAGCAAAAAGTTCTACTCTTTGGGCCATATTTTTTACTGCCATCGGCAAACACTGTGATGGCATCTGGAATAGGATGAGGTCGAAAAGGTGATTGCCAAGCAAAAGGTAAAGTTTTGAGAAGTTGCAAGATGTCATTAATTTGTTCCACTGTGGCAAGTGATCCAGATGGAACTACAATGAAAATTTTCAGGTTGTTTTCCTTTGGTCACTAAATCAAATAATGGACTGAGCAAGTGTGTAGGCAAAGAAGATGCCTAATAATTGCTATAAATTGAAGGCCACTGATTAGAGCAATGAAACCCCTTCTTAAAAATGGCCGGGTTTACCACAGTTGAAACAATTTCCGGCCGGGTGGGGCATTGCTGGAGAGGAAGAAGAAGCAGGAAACGGGTTGTTGTTTTGCAAAGCTTCCATTTTGTGGCTAGTTGTGCCAAAGAATAGTTTTCTCTCCTTGATTGGAAACTTTTACTATTACTCTTCAATTACTTTTACAATAACAAAATCTATCATTCATTATTTCTCTCACAGCCTGGGAGAAAATGGGTGGGGGGTAGGGTTTGAGGGCTAACACACACTTATATATCAGCAAATAAACTCATCCACTTCCATTCTGTTTTCATACAAATATTTCATTTCATACGTTTTCCAGGCAAACCATGCATTCTTAAATAGGCCTTTTTGTATTGTTGTTATCAGAGAGGGTTTTGACCCTCTTCCAAGTCTTGGAAATAACACAAAACAACATAGACAAACATAAACACAGAAATACTGTTAAAACAACATTTATTAAAACGTATGACTTGTCCTGCAAAAAGTGAGAAAAATCAAGAGCTGATTTCAACCAAACATGTGGTTTTTTATATAGGGCCCTTTATCATCTCCTATTTTTCTCACCATTCCAAGCCCAAGCATAATGTTCTGGGTGGCCACACATATACACAAAACACATATATATATATATGAACAAAATACAATACATGTCAAACACACAGCACCATCAGACATTGTCTGACAGGGTTAAACTTAACAGTTACATGAAGTTTCAAAACATTCCTATTTGTTCAAAATGCATTGCAGAGGAGTGCATTTTTAGTTAATTTATGTATTTAAATTTACTCTGAAAATTCCCCTTATTGTTGTTTCTATTTCAAAATAGTTTCTCTAATATTTTCTGTGTGGGGGTGTAGGGAATTTTGTCCATGCACTTAATTTAAAACTCCCCTTTTCTGGGTACGATGGACAGTGTTGCCAAATGTATGTCAGAAGGCCAATTAGATCATTGCTTTACAATCGAGGGAGTGATTTACCCCCGTTTGAAGCAAAAATTTTTTAGAAGATTCGGTTAGTTCTCTCAGTTCCTTCAGGTGCGCAGCCTGTTATTTTCCTTTCTGTTGAGAGAGCTTTCCTCCCATACTCACGAGTATCCAGCCGTGTTTCAGACGGGACGAGTGCACAGCCTCCCTCAGGCGAGTGGGTATGGGCGGTCTGAGACGCATCTCTGGGTAAGCAACGACCTCCACAGACATCACGTCGGGGTCACCAAAATGTGGCGTTTTTGCCTTGCCACATTAGGGTATAAATATCAACAGCTAAAATTGAATGTTGATTTGTTTATGAAGGTCATGTAAAGGTGATTAAGATATATATAAGCCAAAAACCTATTGATGAAGGTAACAAATTTATCTTGATGCAGCGGTAAGAATGAAAATTTTTAGCTTTAAATGTAAGAGAATAGATACAAAGAGGAAAAGAGAGGGAATATTAAATGTTGAAACAAAAGAAATTTTGATTATTAAATTTAAGATATTTGGAAACTATTAGAAAATAAGAGTATTTTATTGTAATATTAATTTGTTGATGTAGATGGTGAGAATGTAAATAAATAGATAAGATGTGTATTTTGAATATAAGATATTATTATGAATGGAGATAAAGAAAACATTGATTATCTAAAACATAGAAGTATGAATATTAACATGGTAAGAATTTAAATAGATAAAACGTGTATCCTGAATACCAGATTGTGTGAGGAATTGTGATTAAGGGAATTGGGAACATTTAATAACTTGGAAATGATAAATATTAAACATTAATTTTAAATATTAATGGAAAATTAAGATTGAGAAAAAGTCACTAGGACATTGATTGTCTCAAAGATTGAACGTTAAAACAATCAAGATATATATAAACTAAAAACTATTGATAAATATAAAAAAGTTATTTTTTATTTGACTGATAGACTAAGAAGTGTATTAATTGAAATATGAGACAGTACATATTAAAGGGAAAAGAGAGGAAATACCTATTGTAATAGTTTGAGATTTGTATTAAGAATATTTGTATGTAATTGAATTATAGTAACTCAGCTGCCACGTTTTTCAAAAATATAAATGTAATGTTAGAAAATCAATTTTTTTTTTAAAAAAATAGTGGTCCTCAGTCTTACCAAATAATTACTGTTGTCCAGAGAGATAAGCAGATATGTGTTGCGTTGGCTGATGGATCAGGGTTCAGGCTTCAACTCTTAGAGCCCCGTATCAGGGGTGAGAATTTTAGAGGGACCCTCGCAAGGGTGATCACCTTGAGTAGGGAAAGATTTTTCCCTTTGCCACCGACCCAGTGTGCCGGACGATCAACGGTCACAGTAGGGAACTGCGATGGCGTATGAACAGAGTACAAACTG
>NW_015388581.1:109171-115070 GCF_001527695.2 Protobothrops mucrosquamatus
AGGATGCTAGCAGGCTGAGAAATGTTATCACTAAAGCCAGGATAACAACAGGCTGTGAACTTTGCATCTGGGGGGGAGGCAGAATACAGGCTTTACAGCATGAGACAAGATCTATCAGGAAGGCAAGGTTTTGAATCAAATAGCTGTTTTGTAATTTTTGATATAAGAATCTTTTGGGAGTCTGGGATAATTACAGATATGTGCCTAAAATTAGTAATCTTTAATCTATTCCAGAGGTCTACAGTCTCCTACAGTTTTGCCAAGTTTCAATTCTGCAAACAATTTATATACTTTAGAGTGACAGGAGCCCTTGGTCCACGGATCTGAACTAAGATTAGGAATACACCTAGAATCCTATTCAGCTGCTGATTTAGATAAACATTTTTGTCTTTTTCTGCTTCAAATATGGAAGAGAGTGCTTCTTTCTTTGCTCCCTGAATAACTTGAAATTATTTGCCAGAATCTTACATTATTTTTTTTTGCCAAAATTTAGTAAGTGGGTAAATAATACTGGATTATCAATATATCTGTACAACCTATAGGTTTTTTTAAAAAAAATAATGCTTATTAAATCAACATTTTGATGCTTGGCACTGACTATCCTGTTTCTCACTAGGAAAGACAATTTACAAGCTGTAGCAGATTTGATACCATAAGACAGGAACAATTTTCAAGTATTAGTATATCTGTGCAATAATTGTCTAATCTCTAGGTCTCTTTTATTCTGATATAACCATTTTCAGCCTGCATTGCAAAGGCACTTCAAGATAGTTTAACGAAGAGAAGGACGAGGGGGGACATGATAGCAGTGTTCCAATATCTCAGGGGCTGCCACAAAGAAGAGGGAGTCAAGCTATTCTCCAAGGTGCCTGAAGGCAGGACGAGAAGCAACCGGTGGAAACTGATCAAGGAGAGAAGCAACTTAGAACTAAGGAGAAACTTCCTGACAGAACAATTAACCAGTGGAACAACCTGCCTCCAGAAGCGGTGAATGCTCCAACACTGGAAGTTTTTAAGAAGAGACTGGACAGCCATTTGTCTGAAATGGAATAGGGTTTCCTGCCTGAGCAGGGGGTTGGACTAGAAGACCTCCAAGGTCCCTTCAAACTTTATTATTATTATTATTATTATTATTATTATTATTATTATTATTATTATTATTATTATTATTATTATCATCATCATCATCATCATCATCATCATCATCATCATCATCATCATCATCATCATAGCAATTCATAAATATCAAACAAAAACAAAACTATGGAAAGCTTGTCACATCCTATTTCCAGAAGCTTTATTAGTTAACTCTTTCAATAATCCAATAAGTATGAGTGGTCACACTTCAGATGGAAAGTACATGAATTATGTCATTTACAATATAAACTCAGGTCTACTATTCTGGCTACTGAACTAGAAACAACTATAATTTCATTCTTGATTTTTAGATTGGATAGTTTACCCTGAGTCCATACCTTCTTGATTGGAAATTATTCTATGAAAGTGTGCAAAAGTGTGCAAAAAAGCCTAAGATCCATCTACTTTTGTTTGCTTCAATGTTTGACACAAAGCATTACTTGTAACAGTAGCAGAAATTGTGTTTTCCAAAATCCAAGCTGAAACTTCCCTTCTTGGCATAAACTTCAGCTTGGGAGTCCATAGATTTGATAGTTAATGATTCAAAAGTCTATTAACTTCATAACTAAGCAGTTCAGGAGGAATACAGCCTATATACTGTACTCCATAATGGCAGTTATTAAAAGATTAGAATCATGGTTTCAGCTGTTAATTGGCCTAGCATTTATTTATGCATATTTCCCTTGAGGGAAAGAATATACATTAATTACCATCAGGTTCTCTTAGGTTGACCTGGATCTGAGCAAGTCAAATACATGAAGGCCAAATATGGAAGATTGTAATTCTGTTGATGCCAAGAAGCTCATGCTCCTCTTTGTCCATCTTTTTTTGATTCTTTACTCAAAGTGGGTTCTTCTCAAATTTCATGCTTCAAAGAGATTGGAGAAAAGTCCCTATTTTTATTTATCAGAAGAATCAATGTATAAGAATGCATGTTCCAAAGCACTGTTGGTATTACATAATTTAAACTGCAAATTAAAAGATAAAATTTGCAGGTGAAGAACCAGCCTTCATTTCCATGCTTTTTATGAAAGGTTTTTTTTTTCACCTTGCCCATTGACTTGATATATATCTGTATCTATTTCACAATTAAACCTGTATTTATAAACAGAGTGCTTGTCTTATAATGTACTGATTGAACAGATTGAGACTGAGAAATTAGCATGTTTGCAAACAAGAGAGCTGAAAGCTTTGAAAGCAGGGGTCCTCAACCTGCAGGCCTCGGACAGCCACCAGTCCTTCGCATGTTGGGAACTGGGTCACGCAAGTGAGAGAAGCTTCATCAGTTCATGTGCGTTATCTAGGTAGCATGAGAAACCATGCCCCCCCGCAGTCCATGAAATTTTTTTCCCTGCAGAACCGGTCCCTGGTGCCCAAAAAGTTGGTGAGTTGCTGTTTTAAAGGATAGTTAATGTTGTAGTGAGGGTGGGGGCAGCAAATCACATTTTAGCAATAACAAAGGCTTAAGATAACTCAACACCCCCAAATCTGAGGGCTCACACTGCTTCCCAGGACTGCATTACCAGCTTTCACACATTCAGCCAGCTGAGCTCTTGAAAACAAAGAAACAAGTGTCAAAATCCAGTATAACTAATGTGCTATCGTCTGCCATATCATCTTCCAATGCCAATGAAGTAAATCTGGATGCACACCATGTATGTTGACTTTAATTTCCAGAACTCTTAGCAATGGCTACAGTGGCAGGGACTTCTGGGAACTGACCAGGGAAGGCAGCAATAGCCCATCTTCTTTGCCACAATATGGTCGATGTAGAAAGAAAGGATCCTTACTATTATTCACACGGCCAAAATCAAAAATATATTAAACCCTCTTAAAAATATCAAAAGACAAAAACAACTTAATAAGCATCAATCAAAGTAGAAGAGGATTTAATATGTAAGATAGTCTTAAGAGAAATGAAGCAGTTCATACACTGAGAAACCAAGAAGTAGTCAACAGGAAAGTACACACATTTAGGGCTATCAAATCTGGGCTGCCAAATTTCAAAAACGCACCATAGCACTTTCAGTTTCTCTTTGCAGCCATGTCCCAGAGATGCTTTTTCAAAAGGCAACTGGACTTCCTTTGTTTTTCCTTGAAGATGTTTCCCTTCTCATCCAAGAAGCTTCTTCAGTTCTTCTTCAGCTTCTTCAGTTCAGAACTGAAGTTTCTTGGATGAGAAGCAAAATGTTTTCAAGGAAAAACAAACAAAGTCCAGTTGCCTTTTGAAAAAGCACTTTGGGACACCCATGACCAGGATGAGAATCTCCATAGACAATTTGCAGACATGAATGTTCTCTGGATTTTTTTCAAATCAGATCTAATAGCCTCAGCCAAGAGAAGTTCAAGAAGATAGCAGAGGAAGTTTTGGAGAATGAATAAAGGTGGTTCTGATGTCTGAGCTCTTTAATCCAGAGGATACCAAACAGTTATTCAAGATAGCACAGTTTTATACATTAAGTTGATAAATAGAATTCAAAGTAGTGTATACCCTTGACTAACTGACCCCCACAACAATTATCCTGTGAAATAGATTAGGCTGAGAATAAGTGATTGTTCTAAATTATCTAGTGAGCTTTCACAACTGAAGATATGATGTCTTTGGTCCTATTCTAGCACTAGAACCACTAAATCCCAGTGACTGACATTGGGGCAGGGCCCAAAGGTTAATAAATATAAAAAACAAAAACAAAACCCAGTACACTATTTAGTCAGGCAGAAGGAAACTTTTATATATGAATATGCTATTCTCTTAGGAAAAAGGGTATTGACTTGTATGGTAATTGTACCAACATGTACTGTAATGCACAAAGACCCAAATTTTCTACTTTAAGAGTTACATTCTGTGCGATGCAGGGAGGGGGTGGGTAGGGGTGGGAGTGTCCAAAGAGAAGTCCAAAATATTCCTCAAGGAATTATGTTCTTAATAAGGGCTTAGATAAAGTACATACAGTACATAGGAATAAATAAGGTTAATGGACACTACCATTGGAATTATATTCACCAAAGTGTCATTTCCATAAGAGGTGACTCTGTGGACACATCCATATATTTTTCTTGGCAATAGTTTAGAACTGTCCTGACATTCTCTTCTCTTGGTATAGTTTTCTGACTTCCAGTATGACTAGCAAACCTAGTTGTTTCCCATCCGAGTACAAACCAGATCTGATATTTCTTAGTTTTTTTTCATGGTTGCTCAAAGTAGGCTAAGTGGTGCCACAAACCACTGTTTCGTATCTCAGCATTGGCTCCTCTTAAACAGCTGTCCACAGTATCTTACCTGCATTCACTTGGAGCCAATGGACAGGTTTTCCTTCCAGCAGCTCCCACTCATCTTTCTGCTCTGCAGCATTCAAATGAAGCCAGAGAATAGCCAGCACTGTTGCCCATATATCTGGGGCCACCTGAAAGCAATGGTGGGAAAAAGACTCTGAATGAGCCTTAACATATTATTCCTGTACAGGTATGCATAATGTTTGGCCAAACGATGTTTAGTAACTATTTAACAACTAAATATTATTGTAAATGCAGGCTGTTGCAGAGAATACAGAATAGTTTGTTGAAGAAGGTAATGGATACCATAATTTTCATTGATAATAGTTAAATTCCATATTTTCCATTGAATGATGACCTCTCCAGCACTGTTTATTATTCAATTCCTGTTCCATTCTATGTCCTACCATAGAGAAATCTTTGCTTGGTCATCTGAATGCTCTATATTATGTATGAAATCTTGAAGTTAAGATGCTAGAGGCTTTAAGGGAAGAGACTGCATTAGACGGTTCTGCCCTTCCTGTCCCCATCATGGCAAAATCAGAGATTAAGTGCAGACTAAACATGCATTGGCTTGGCTTCCCACCTATTTTGACACCTCCCAAGTTCACAGAAATGCTGTTTTACCCTCTATCAATATCATGACATTTTTAGTAACAGCTTAGTTCAAGTTCTGGAATTTAATGCCTTCCAGACCTTTTTGATCACAGTACATCTGGAGGGTTCTAGGATGTTTAATATAACCCTAATCCTGTATTCCATTCCTCCGAACTGTATAGCCTTTTCTAATCATAAAATGCATTCTTGCAAACAAATGAATCCCACCTGCAGTAGATGCCATAAAGTCTCCACAGACTTACACGGGCTGGTACTGTGCCTGGGATCTCAGCCTCACTCAGGTCTAGTATGGTGGCTAGGGCAGGCCCATGAGGCCAGGAGATTGGGAACCACTGTTGTAGACCACTTTTCATTTTCCATCTTCAACAATCCAATTGATTCATCCACTTATCCACCTTTAAAGTACCTTAGCGCTCTCGAAGCGTGATAGTGAGCCAAAACTGGTACCCACGATAGTACCCATGCTGCCAGAGCGATCCAGTAGGAAAATAAACTCTCCAGGAACACACTGACCTGCTTTGGCAGCTAGAATGTTGGGGTACAATCAGGTACTGGAAGCGGCCTTTCACCCAACGGGAGTCCCGAATGCTGGCAACTTCGTACTCGGGAGCACTGTCTCCATCAGGTTGTTCCGGTGGGGGAGGTTTGGTTCGGCGGAGTGGACACGCCGGTTGCTCAGGGACCAACAGAGAACGGTGAAAGACCGGATGTACCTGCAGGGAACGTGGCAGAATTAAACGATAGGTGACCGGATTGATGACAGCCTCGATGTCAAGTGTCTGAGTAACGAAACACTTAAAAGGACTTTCAGGCATGTTTTCTCCTAAAAGCGTTTATTAATGTTACAATACGTCAGCACAGCATGGTGGAA
>NW_015388581.1:115170-129522 GCF_001527695.2 Protobothrops mucrosquamatus
CATTTTCCACTCCCTTATTGTAGGGTCATGGTTCACATCTTCCAATCAACTTGGAAGATGTGATTTACTTCCGGTTTCTTTCTCCCGGGCTATCCTTATGCTCCTCCCTCTTTCCCAGTTGCTGGTTTAACTATATATATACCAGACAGTTCTGCACATTGTCAAAGCAAGAATATACAGTATTTGCAGCGTTGACACTCGATTGGGAACGGTCCTACATATCGGTGGTCTAATTTCTTGGCTGGCCGGGTTGACGGTAGGTTCCTGGTGGACAGCCATACCTGATCTCCCACCGTTAGTGGAGGTGTATCCCGCCTCGACCGATCAGCAAACCTTTTGTAGTCAGCCTTGGCCTTCTCCAACTGTCGCTGCACCAATCGATGGATCGCCTGTAACTCTGCCATGTAGTCATTCGCTGGTGGTACCGGTGCGTCTAGTGGGGAAAGAGGGAAAAACTGAGGGTGATAGCCCACATTGGCTAAGAATGGTGTCATCTGTGTGGAGGTGTGCTGTGAGTTATTGAACGCAAACTCAGCCACCGCCAGATAGTCCACCCAATTGTTCTGCTGCTGATTGACATAGCAGCGCAGATATTGCTCCAGGATCCCGATGACCTTCTCAGTCCCTCCGTCAGTTTGGGGATGATGTGCGGACGAGAGCCAGATCTTGACATCCAACGCCTGCATCAACCCCTGCCAAAAACGGGCTGTGAACTGGGCCCCTCTATCGGACAGGACCCTATCAGGAAGACCATGCAGTCAGAACACCTGCTGGATGAACATGCAACTGGTGGCGCGGGCAGACGGCAAGCCACGGCATGGGATGAAATGCGCCATCTTGGTCAGCATGTCCACCACCACGAACACCGTCGTGAATCCAGAAGACGGGGGTAAATCCGTCAGGATGTCCATGGACACAGCCCCCCAGGATCTTTTGGGTGTCGGCAAGGGTTGCAGTAGTCTGGGTGGGGCCCCTGTCGCTGACTTGGCCTGTTTACATGGGATACAAGATGAGACGTAGGTCTGGACGTCGTGTCGGACTCGGGGCCACCAGAAGGTCCGGGAGACCAAGTTCAGGGTCTTGAACAGGCCAAAATGCCCTGCCGCCGGATTGTCGTGACACTGGCTGAGGATGAGTCCCCTGAGCGGCCCTCCAGGAACGTAGAGCCGATCACGATAGTGGAGGAGTCCATCCGTGACTGTCCATGGGGAATTGGGCCCCACCTCCTCCTTTCGCTGAGCCACCCACACATCCTGCTGCTGGGCCTCCCGAATCTGAGCCCGTACATTTATCGGCTCCCGCACCGCAGCAAAAGACCCGATAGGGAGCACTGTCCCAGGCAGAAGCTTGTCTTCTGCTCGGGAATATTCGGGCTTCCTGGACAGAGCATCCGCTCTTTGATTGTGACCGCTGGGTATGTACGTCACCCGGAAATTGAACCTCGCAAAGAAGAGAGACCACCGGATCTGGCGTTGGTTCAATTTCCAAGCGGTCTGCAGGCTTTCCAAATTCTTATGGTCCGTCCGGACCTCGATTTGATGATGCGCCCCTTCCAGATGATGCCTCCAGGCTTCGAACGCCACTTTAATGGCCAGTAGTCCTTCTCCCAGATGGTATAGTTGCACTCCGCCGGATTCAATTTCCGTGAATAGTACGCGCAAGGGAAGAGGGCACCGCCGGGCGTCGTCGCCTGGAGTAACAGCGCCCCAATGGCAATGTCGGAGGCATCCGCCTCCACGACAAATGGCCGTTGCGGGTCAGGATGCTTCAGGATGGGCTCCTTCATGAAGGCTTCCTTCAAAGCCTGGAAAGCCTGTTGTTCTGGACCGTCCCACTGGAACCGAGTCTTTTTCTGCAGGAGCCGAGTAAGGGGGGCTGTCATGATAGCAAACCCGGGGATGAAAGTCCAATAATAGTTGGCAAACCCAAGAAGTCGCTGGACATCCTTCACACGATGTGGGGGTTGCCAACTCTGCAGAGACTCGACCTTACTCGGCTCCATGGTGATGCCCTCAGGAGAAATGCGGTGACCCAGGAACTGGATAGTCGTCTGGTAGAACTGGCACTTCTCTAGTTTGGTATATAGCCGATGTTCTCGGAGCCGCTGCAGGACCTGACGGAGATGCTGATGGTGCACCTCTCGCGATGGGGAATAGATCAGGATGTCGTCCAAGTAGATCACGACAAACTGATCTAACAAGTCCCGGAAGATATCATTCATAAAGTGCTGGAACACGGCAAGGGCGTTGGTCAGGCCAAATGGCATCACCGTGTACTCGAAGTGCCCGTACCGAGTACCAAACGCCGTCTTCCACTCATCACTCGACCGAACTCTTACAAGGTTATAAGCTCCACGCAAGTCCAGTTTTGTGAAGATCTTTGCCTCACGGAGCCGGTCCAAGAGTTCGGGAATGAGGGGCAGCGGGTATCGGTTGCGCACCGTGATGGCATTTAATTTCCTGTAATCACAGCAAAGCCACAATTCACCGGACTTCTTCTTGACAAAGAGCACGGGTGCAGACACTGGCGAGGACGAGGGCCGAATAAAACCCCGAGCCAAATTCTTGTCCAAAAAGTCCCGCAACGCGGCCAACTCAGGGTCCGACATGGAATACAAATGCCCCACTGGGAGAGGCACATCAGGGACTAAGTCAATGGGGCAGTCATAAGGCCTGTGCGGGGGCAATTGATCCGCCTCAGTCTCGCTGAAAACATCAGCATTATCTGCCAATTCAGAGGGTAAGGAGACCCCCATGGGCCGCTCTACCTGACCGGCACAGATGTGGCGGGTGTGGTCCACGCACTGTAAGCTTGGAAAGGTGACCACGTTCTGTGACCAATAAATCTGTGGGTCATGCGCCCAGAGCCACGCCAGTCCCAAGACCACGGGGAAATGCAGGTCTGATGTGATATAGAACTGGATGGCCTCCTCATGTGTACTGATGGCCATACATAGTGGTTGCGTGGTGGCCTTAATTGGCCCAGACAGAAGCACTCGACCATCAATGGTCTCCACTAACATCGGCGGATCCACCGGGCATTGGGGAATCGCCCATTTAGCCACAAATGCTGCATCCATAAAGTTCGTCGTGGCCTCAGAGTCAATCAACGCATGGACGGGAATCCCCTTGGGCAACCTAGGGAGAATCAGGCGCGCCTCCAATATCAGATGCCTTGGGGGTCCGTGGGCAGCATGTGAAGGGTGTGGCTCAGTGTTACGGGATGCCCAACCCAAAAGGCCTTTCAGGTCGGGCGTGGGCCATTTCCTGACAGGGGAGCAGATGGCAGTCTCGGGACAGGCTCAGTCACATACGCCCTTCGTCGCTTCTTGGGGCAGAAAGCAGCCAAATGCCCAAGGTCCCCACAGGAAAAACACAACCCCCCCGAACGTCGCCTGTTCATCTCTGCCACCGATAGGCGAGGTCTGGCAGCACCTAACTCCATTAGCTCCTCCCTCTGGACCGGGGTCTCATGCACAACGGGGGCCGTACGGGTCTCTGGGGTCACACGGCGACTCCTTCGCTGCTGCAGCCGGGCATCGATCCGCAGATGAATGAGCCCATTAAGGTCCGGGGGAACATCAACATGGGCCAGCTCATCCAACATCTCCTCTGACAATCCATCCTGGAAAGCGTCCACGAACGCAGCCTCATTCCAGGCTGAATCCTGGCTAAGCAGCCGAAATTCACTGATATAGCCCTGCAGAGGGCGTCGGTTTTGCCTCAGAGCTTTCAAACGTCGGGTAGCTGTCTGGGTCTTGATGGGGTCCTCGTACATCATCCGCATGTAATCACAAAACCCCACAAAGTTGTCCATCAATGGACTAGGTTGGGCTAACAGGGGTGTGCCCCAACGAGCTGCAGAACCAGAGAGCAGGCTTATCATAAACCCCACTTTATCCTGGTCAGTGGGGAAATCATCTGCTCTCACACTGATATACAGGCGGCATTGGCCCATGAAAATAGGAAACATGTCTGGGTTGCCATCAAATTTGTCCGGCCGCACCACTTGGCATTTTCTCCTGGGTGGTGATGGAGCAGCAGGAACATGGGCAGCTAGCTGAGCAACTTGGGCAGATAACAAAGCCATCTGCTGGGAGAGCTGTGCATTCTCAGCACGTAGCTGCTCCATAATAGTAGGGGGTTTGGCTGAAGGCAAACTGTTCTATCCCAGCGTATAGCCATCCTTGTTAAAGGCACAAGGACCAAACCCCTGTTGATAAAATAGGCTGGAGACTTAAACAAAACAAACCTCTTTTAATATGGGTGACAAAACTGTCAGATAGTTCATAAACAAAAGCAGCAAAACACCATCCAAATGGAGGAAATAGTCCATATGAAACACGATGCAACAGAAGAGTAGTCACAGGCAAGACGAACAGAACAGGATCCCATGAAGTACTTTGCAAACGGTTGCCTTCAGCAACCAGCACCGCCCACACCTCCTCTTTTTATACAGCAGTCCCAGGGCGTTGCCTCTCAGTGCCTTCTCCTTTTTCCCTGGAGTTGTCGCATTGACTGCTGCTGATTTACTCTTGCTAATTGCTGGTGTGTGTGAGCATCAATTAGCATGTCCATCAGGTGTGAGTCCTCTGAGTCTGACTCATTCTCCTCACACAGCTGAGCTTCATCAGGAACACGACTGGAGGGCCCAGGCTCTTCATCAAACCGTGAGTCTTATAATTCATCAGAGCCTCCCTCTGACCCTGATGGCCCTTCAAATGCCTCCTCCACCTCCTCCTCAGATTCCTCAGACTCAGCTGTTGGGAACACAGGCTGGCACAGAATCACACCACCTTTGCCCCCTCCAGCAGATGCCACCACGTTGCTAAAGGCCACTTCACCGCGAACGCTTCTTTCTCCCAAATAGCCCACGCTCGTTCGGTCTCTGTTAACTTCTGGGAGGTGTAAGCGCAGGGCTGTAATGTCCCTTGGCGGTTGTGCTGCAGTAACACCACCCCCACCGCCACATCGCTGGCATCGGCTTGTACCACGAACGTCTTTTCCGGATCTGGGTGAAGCAAAACAGGCTCCCTTGCGAACAGGACTTTCAAGGCCTCGAAAGCACTCTGGCACTCCGATGTCCAGGCCAAGGGTTGTCCAGGACGTGGCTTTATTGTAGCCTTTCGGGTACGCAGCAGCTCCGTCAGGGGCAAGGCCACCGTAGGAAAGGAAGGGATAAAGTGTCTATAAAAGTTAGCAAACCCCAAAAAACTCTGTAATTGGTGGCGCGTCTTTGTTGCCTGCCATTCTAGCACACTCTTCACCTTATTGGGGTCCATTTCTACCCCTGCCGCCGATATCTGATACCCCAGGTAGTCAAGGCGTGATTGATGGAACTCACATTTTGACAGCTTTACATACAACCGAGCCCGTAATAGCTTTCGCAACACCTCGCTCACCAGTTCAATGTGGTCCTCCATGGTCTCAGTATATATGAGGATGTCGTCGAGGTAAACGAGCACCCCGCGGTACAGGTGGTCATGCAGAACCTCATTAATGAGTTGCATGAATACCGCGGGGGCCCCTTGTAAGCCAAAAGGCATCACATGGAACTGGTAGCTCCCTAAAGGGCAGTTAAAGGCTGTTTTCCATTCATCACCACTCTTAATTCGGACCCGATAATATGCTTCACGGAGGTTCAGTTTCATGAACACCCGACCCTGCGCCAAATGAGCCAGGAGGTCCTTCATCAAAGGAAGGGGGTACATGTGCTCGACACAAACCGCGTTGATGCCCCAGAAATCCACACATAGCCGGAGACCACCGTCCTTCTTTTCCTGGAAAAGAACTGGCACGGCAATCCGGGAACGGGCCAGCTGGATGAAACCTCGTGCCAGGTTTTTGTCTATGTATCACCGCAATTCCTCCAACTCTCGGGGCGTCATGGGATACATGTGGGGTTTCAGCAGTTTAGCCCACAGCAGTATATCGATAGAACAGTCAGTTGACCGGTGGGGTGGTAAGCTGTCGCACTCCTGCTCACTGAACACCTCTGCTATGTCATTGTACACCGCTGGGAAGCCAGGGCCTCGCACCATGTGATCTTGGGCCACTTTTATTCCTTCTCCTTTCCCCTCCTCTGCCTCAGGATCCTTGACCGGTGGCCAGGGACCAACCCTGAGGTGTAGATGGTGACACCCATCCTCCCACCATATGGTGGGGCCCCATTTATCCAGCCATGCAAGCCCCAGAATCACTGCTTCAGTCATTGAGGGGACTACAATGAATCTGAGGACTTCCCAATGCTTCCCCATGTCCATCCTGACTGGTTCTGTTATGAGAGTGGCTGGAGCCCTGCCCAAGAGAGACCCGTCTACCTGCTCGAAACGAATTGGGTGAGCCAGGCGAGCGACCCCGATGCCCACCTTTTCCACCACATCCTTGCTGACCAAACAGCGGGTACAGCCAGAATCAATCAAGGCCTGGTACTCACCAGTATGGCATGTGTGTGGGCTCGTTAGGGTAATAGGGATTGCAAAGGGACATATCGGCTGGCTTACCATGGGATCGTCAGCGGGGTCCATGTCGTCATACTCTGCTGGCCGGCCCTCGGAAGTGTCTGATGTTTCTTTGATTGGGGACCGTTGGGGGGTACCACCCTATGCTTGCCGAGCCACCCGCAACCGTTCCACGGTCTTCTTGGACGTGGGCCCCGGCTTTCCTGAGGGTACCGGGCTTCCTTGTGGCACAAGAACCGGACACTCTGCCACCCGGTGCCCTGGGCGGTTACACCTGAAACACCTGAACACAGGTCGAAGAGCAAGCCCAGGGGCCTGGGTCTTGCGAGTGTCGTCCTTAGATTGCTCCACCGCCCTCCGAGGGGTAGATAGTTCCTCCGTGGTCCTCCGGAATTCCTGCAACCCTGTATGGTCACCACCCGAAACCACTCTTGAAACCGGCATGGTATGCCCCTAACCACACATGCCCGACGTAAGTCCCTATCCAGCCCTGCTCGAAATTGGTGGACCAGGAGGCGTTCTGGCCATGAACGCAGTCTGCCGGCGGCCCGTTGGAACTCCCACACATACTCCCTCACTGGCCAGCCCCTCTGCTTCAACCCTAATACCTCCACCTCTGCATGCTGGACCCGGGAGGGATCTTCAAACCGGGCCCGCAAGGCATCTAGGAACAGTCCAGCATCGTCCAACTCCTGGGTGTGATCACTGTATAGGTCCGCTGCCCAGGCCGCCGCCTCAGCCTGCAGACTCGCCGTCACCGCTACCACCATTGCCCAATTGGATGGATAAAGAGGGGCAAACCGGTCCAGGTGGCTTATGCCGTGGCTCATAAACATCGCCAAATGATCTGGATTACCGTAGAATAGGTGCAATAGGTGGCGGACCCCACATGAACCCCGACTCCCATGGACACATGGCCTGTGCTCCACGCTGACTGCCATCCGTAGGAGAAGAGTGATGGCCACTAGGGTCTATCCCCCAGAGCCCCGGGGACCCAGACGACAGTGCAGGCTGGCCGGTGGGCACGGCCGCTGATGCAGCCATCTGGTCATCCCGTCAGGGCTGGGACTGTGCAGCTAACACACCCACCTCAGGAGCTCCTGCCTGGAAAGGGCCACTGCTAGGAGGACGGAACCTCGGGCTGGCTAGCTGGAACCTGGATGAATCAGCTGGGGGCCCAGAAGTGGGAGTTCCCCTGGGCCGTGGTGGCGGCTCCAGATAATCTGCCTCCCCGAACCGATCCCTAAGTATGTCCATTGTATATTGACCCGGCGCTGTGGAATAGCTCCACTCCTCCTCCTCATCTCCGGTCACACGTCTCTCCCTCCATCCAGACAGGGCCTCCCCTGTTCCTGATGCACGAAGCCTGCTAGCCTCCGGGTAGTGCAAAGCAGGACTAAGCCACCAGTCCCCTGAAGACACCGTAGGGCCCGACTGCTGGGACTCACCCACTGGTTTCACCTGACCGATGGCTGGGGATCCCCTGCTTCCGCTGCAGGCGCTTGCTCCGTTACCACTGCCTGCTCAGTGACCTCTTCTACTGTTGCGGCCCCGTGTTCCCTCCGCCATTCCTTCCACCACCAGGAACCAGAGGAGGTGAACAAATAGAAGTTGTGAGTGCTGACTTACTGTCAAGTCATCCTTTTTGGTGCTCCAAGAATAGCTGGCAAGCAAGAACGAGAGACAAATGGTAGTTTTATTCACTCCGTACAACGATAAAGTCAGCACTGGGAGTGAACTGCTCCCAGTGCCTTACATAAGCCACGCACGCATGCCCCACCCTCACCAGCCCTGCCCCACCCCTCAAGCCACCATCCGGTCCGCAGGCAGAAAAGTTGGCCGGCCAGAACATTAGCTCCTCCCGACCCTGTCCGGCCCTGAGGCCCTCCCATTTGCCGTGCATGACGTCATCCCGGCTTCCGTTCCTCGCACGAAGCAGCCGGCATCACATTGTCGGGGCCATGCTTGTCAGTCGTGCAGCGTTCCAGCCTGCGACCGGCTATGGAGGCCAATGGCGAATGGACTCCTCCCGCCGGTGTCGACCCCGCGAGGCGGCCAGCAGCAGCAATGGCAACGGTCGCAGCGGAGCAAGGGAGAAGCTGCTGAGTGATGATAGAGCAGCGCCCAGCCGCCCTTCCGCCTGGATAGGCTGGCCTCGCGGGGCTCGACAGCCCTTTAGCCAAGGAGACCTTTGGAAAGATAAGCGAAACTAAAGTGCTTGCAGGTTGCAGTTCTAACCCTGCTGTAGACCCCAGGCCATGAATTCTCAAAGTAAATGCTATGCTAAGTCGCTAAGATGCTACAAATGCTGCCTTGCCTCAAGTCTTCCATTAACACAGAATCCCTATTAACTCTGATAGGAGCACTGATAGGAGCAGATCACCCAGTTCCCTAGCCATTTGGCCCACTCTAAGAGGACTTTCAGAGGACCTGTTCATTCTTGCAAGGTCATGTACTCTTTGTGAGAAAGACCATTTATAAAACCTGGTGTTCTCCCATTTGCATAAACCTTGCTTTCTGGGAATGATGGGACTGGTAGCAATACATATCCAAAGACTACCTGATTGGGGAACAGGCACCTGGGAATCTTTTGGCCAAGTATAGTCAGTCCTTGGAGCCCTAAATAACATCATCAAGGCAAGTGAGTGAGGGATTTGCTCATTATTTCTAAATAAATAATATGCATTATTTATGTACAAATAATTATTTGGGAAACCATGTACAAGTAGCCCTTGACTTATGACCACAATTAGGTCATAATCTCAGTCATTGAGCAAGACCCCCATATGACTGCTTTGCTCATTGGCTACAATCCCAGCAGAGAGACACTTGCGTGCAGCCTGCGCTGGTCCTGCCCATGGCACTCTTTACTCCTTTCCTTATCAAGCTGCTTCTCTGCTCAGGAGCTGAAAGTCTTTCCTGCCAAACTACAAGCAGGATTTTCAGCCCCTGACGAAAGAGACATTTGTGCAAGGCTTGCGCTGGGCCTCTCCCATCCATCAGGCACCCCACACTTCTTGTCTTACCACACAGCCTCTCTGCTTACATTTTTATGCCCTCTCGTCTCTGGGGGCTGGCTGAAAGAACTGTTTGCCAAAGGAGTTCAGTTCTCCTTGGGTGCAAGAATGCAGCTCTTTCAGCCAGCATTTATAGACCAGAGGGAATCCTTTGGGCAGATGCAGCAGCTTGCAACTACTGACTTTCTGGGAGAGCTATTAGAGAAGATTGCAAATGACACTTACATGATTAGAAAGTGCTTGGCAACTGGTTGTAAGTGTGAATAGGTTGCCAAGCACCCAGACAGTGATCACATGACTTCTGGGGTTTTGTAATGGCCAGAGATGCTTTATGGCTGTAAAGCATCCTTTCTAGGCTATCTTAATTATAAACCATCATTAAATGAAGAGTTATTAAGTTGAGGATTCTCTGTAGCTCTACTTTGCAGCAGACCAAATTTTTTCAGCAGTTCTAAAAGGAACTGCATCTGGCAGCTCCTATGCATTTAGAGCCCTCTATTGGGGCAGCAGCACCATTGCTTTTCAGCGTCAGTCTTAATACCACATCCTATTTCCGTTTTTTTCTTCTAAAAGTCAGTTCAAATAGTGTGAACAATCTGTATTTCATTTGGCTGTTAGGTTCATACAGGTTACAGGTAGTCCTCGACTTACCATAGTTCGCTTAGTGACTGTTCGAAGTTACAACTGCACTGAAAAAAATGACATGGCCATTTTTCACACTTACGATCGTTGCAGCATCCCGATCATGTGATTTACATTTGGATGCTTGACAACTCACGTTTATGATGGGTTGCAGTGTCCTGGGGTCATGTGATCATCTTTTGCAACCTTCTGACAAGCAAAGTCAATGGGGAAACCCAGTGCTTTTTTATATATATATAAAAAAGGTGCCGGAACTCACACACGTCATACAACCCGCCTTGCCTACCCTACAAGGTTCCATCCAAAAAAGGTGCCGGAACTCCGTTCTGGGCGTTCTATGAGAAAAAAAGCCCTGGGGAAACCAGAGTCACTTAACACTTACTGATTGAACAACTGCAGTGATTCACTTAACAAATGTGGCAAAAAAGTCTTAAAATGGGACAAAACTTATTTAACAAACTTCTCACTTAGCAACATAAATTTTGGGCTCAGTTGTGGTCATAAGTTGAGGGCTACCTGTACTGATGTGGTGTATGAAGTGTGCAGGTGCTGGAAAAATACTTTTTTACCCAAAGTTTCTCCCCATCAAAATCTTTAGGTCCTAAGCAGCCTTACCTGGGCAGCAGTGCAATCATCCGACATATTTTGTATAAGACTGCATTTTGAATCCACCCAGTTGATGCCACAGGGGGACTCCACCTTGGCACTGAGGCTGAGGGTGTAGGGCAGAGCTTCTGTAGACACTCATGGTATCTGCTGGGTAACAGTGCCCCCTTCTGAGCCTGATAAGAGATAAGGGATTCCTGGGGATAGCTGCCTGAATCTGGGGGCAGCAGGACACCACCTGAAACAAGAAAGTGGCACTGTGGTGCTGGAATTATTGAGCTGGACCAAGACAGGTTCAGAGCCCTATACGGCCACAATTCTCACTCTGATTTTGGATCCCAGCAGATGCTTTACTTGGACTTCAAAGCTAAGCAGGGAGGGATATGCTTACTACTTGGATACTATGGAAGAAACCAATGGGAAATCATTCCTGCCAAGAAAAGGAGGTGTCCATGAAATCACAAGGAATCCTACTTGTTAAATTCTTCGTTCGCATGCAAATGATGAAGACACATGATTACCATCACAACTCTTTATTCTCGTTCTCCAACTCCAAGCAAAGAAGCAAAAGGCACGCAGGCCTTTTATAGGGCTTGAAACCCGGACAGAGTGAACCAATCGGAATTCCTCTTCTTCGTGCCTTGCGCATGCGCACAAGGCTGGCGCCGCTCTGTCTGGTCCCGGCCAGCTTTTAGAATGCCCGGGACCATTTGCAACATTTCTGGGCCTGCTGAGTTTCCTCATCAGACCCAGGACACAACACCCCTCCCCCCTGGATAGAACACAGACAATTCCAATTTTCTTTACAATAATAATAAAATAAAATAAAATAATATTCTACTCATATACAAACACCCTTCTATAACTAATAGGGTTAGCTAATCAACCACTCTCTAATGTGGACTTCGCGTGTCTATCTTTTACCCAACATAGGTCCCATCTCCTCGACCTAGACCTGTAAGGTCCCTTGTACTGTCAGGAACCTCACATAATTGCCTAGATGCTTAGGAGGGGCCTTAGCCCGTTGTGACCTACGCAAGGTTAGGGAGGGGGCCTGGCTTGTCAGCTCACCTAGGCAGACCAGGACTTGTACTTAAGGGCGCCTGGCCTACCGGCCCGTCTGGTGGGCTCGCTGGACCAGGACTTTTATGCACAAATTTTGCAGGTGACCCCTGGTGAGGCGTGCTGGCAGAGTTGCCAGGGCTCTTTCCAGGCTCCGTTAGAGCAGCTGAAATTCCCCAACCCTCTGAAGTGGCTGAGGATTCCCCAACTACCCTGGATAGCTCCAGGGAACTTAATCCCTCGAGCCCGCGACCAGTCTCGGATGTGACCTGCGTTGCAGGAGTGCCCCAATAGTTCCAGTCCCCTGTGGCCGAGGTGCCAGAGTCAGGAGCCGCCTCTATGGCAAACCCCTCCTCAGGTGAATCCCTGTTTGGAGCTCTTGCGGATACGCATGACTCCCTGTTCAGCGCAATAGCTGAACCATGAGGATGCCCTTGCTCCATCCCTGGGGAATCCCTAGCGTCCTGCGGTAATTCCCAGGAGCAATGAGGCGGGGTCTCCCAATGTTGACCTGAAGTACGATCTGGCTCCTGGGCCCCCTCCCCCCTGAGAGCGGAGGCAGGGGAGGAAACATCATGGGACAACTGCCAGCGCAGTTGATCAATGTGACGCCGCAGGACACGGCCATCTCCCAAGGCCACTTCATATGATAGAGGTCCAGAGATCTTACAGATGACAGCAGGGACCCAGAGGTGTCCAGGACCATAGTTCCTAGCCTAGACCGGATCACCCACCTGAAGTCTCCTAGGTGCCCGCGGCTGTGACACCTGTGAAGCCACCCGGTCAGGATGCAGTTTATCCAACTTAGTAATGAGGCGGCGACCCCAGCGGAGTTCGGCTGGGCTCTTCCCGGTGGCAGTGCATGGTGTGGTGCGGTGTGCAAGAAGGAAATCTGCTAACCTGTGATGCCAGCTGCCGTATGTTAGTCGTTTGAGTGCGTCTTTAGTGGTGCGCACCATTCTTTCCGCTTGCCCGTTGGTGGAAGGGTGAAAGGGAGCTGACGTTGCATGCCAGATCAGGTTGGCCTGAAGGAAAGCCTGGAACTCACAAGATGTAAATTTAGGACCATTGTCAGAGACAAGCACATCCGGAAGGCCATGGGTTGCAAAAATTCCTCTTAGCACCTGGATGGTCCTGGCAGTAGTAGTGGAGGAGACAGGTACAACCTCTAGCCACTTGGAATGGCTATCCACAAGGAAAAGGAAGAATTGCCCCTGGAAGGGCCCAGCATAATCTAAATGTACCCTTGACCAAGGGGTGTGTGTCTCCTCCCACCTGTGTACAGGGGCCTGAGGCATTTCAGGCCGTGATTGTTGGCACACTTAGCACCCGTGCACCTGAGCTTCGATAGCTTTATCAAGCCCAGGCCACCAAAGATGGCTGCACGCAAGTGCTTTCATGCGCACAATGCCTGGATGTCCCTCATGCAGAGAGGACAAGACCCTAGACCTCAGTGAGGCTGGGATAACTACTCTACTCCCCCATAATAGGCACCCATTAAAGGTAGACAGTGCATGTCTCCTTTGCCAAAAACTTTGAAATGTCGCATCTGGACACGTGTCAGGCCATCCTGACAACACCCAAGTCAGCACGCGTGCAAGCGTGTGATCAGTGGCAGTTTCTGCAGCCACATCCCTAGCATTGAAGGGAGATTCAGGCAACTCTTGAATAGAAAGAATATTTTTTTTTAAAGTTTTTTATTAATAAAACAATTAAAACAAAAAAGGACATGACATGACGTTCCAGTATATATAATCCTAACAATTCGTTCCTTATCATATTTAAAGTTCTATATATACATCTCTCTCTATATATATATACATATATTCCCCTATATAATACAATATTATACAATCTCGAGCTTGTTTCTCTATATATTAACATATAATTTTATGTACCACAAACTTAAACTTTAACTCAAAACCCGAACAGTTCTTCTTGACTCATACTAGCAGTAAAATTTGTCCCAGATTCCAAAATAGTCCGTTTCTGTCTTGTCCTTTAGTTCCATAGTTAGCCTGTCCATGTCCGCACACGATAAAAATTTTTGTAGAATCTCTTCTTCAGTAGGAATTTCTTTGTTTCTCCAATTTTGTGCATAGGTCAGTCTGGCGGCCGTGAAGATGTGTAGCATTAGGTAGAGTGTCCCTTTATCATATTTTTGTATGGTAATACCAAGTAGGAAGAGTTCTGGTTTTAGTTCTACCTCTGTTGTTAATATTTCTTCTAACCATTTTTTAACCTTGTTCCAAAAAACACGGGCTTTCGGGCACTCCCACCACATATGATAATATGTCCCTCTTGCCAAATTACATTTCCAACATGTAGGGGAAATGTTGGGGGCCATTTTAGCTAGTCTTGTGGGTGGGTAGTGCCACCTGTAAAACATTTTATACAGGTTTTCTTTGTAGGATGTAGCCAGAGTGAGCTTCCTATTTCGTGCCCATAGTTCTTGCCAGATATGCAGATCAAGATTAAGATCAAAGTCCCTGCTCCATGCTAACATGGTCTCTTTTACCTGTTCTTCGTATAAGGCCTGTTCTAACAAATAATGATATAGCTTTT
>NW_015388581.1:130092-132492 GCF_001527695.2 Protobothrops mucrosquamatus
CATAATTATCTCTCTTTAATGTAATGCATCTAGCAGTTAATTGTATTCCTAAATATCTTATTTTATTCGTAATTTGAATACCCAATCTATCAGCCAAATCATGTTTCTGTACTTTAGTCATGTTTTTGACAAGCATTTTAGTTTTTTCTTTATTTATCTTCAAACCTGCAATTTCCCCGTACTTGCTCAAGACCTCCATAATAGAAATAATATTAATGGCAGGAGCAGGGTCTGGCTCTACCTGTTTCAGAGGTAATCTGCTTAGGCCATCTGCATGACCCATCTCTCTTCCAGGTTTGTGAACTAGAGTGTAGTCATATGCTGACAGGAAAATGGACCATCTCAGCATACGAGGAGAAATGATATGAGGTGTCTGTCTGTTGGTGGTAAACAAACCCAGCAGAGGCTTATGGTCTGTATAGACTGTGAAGTGGCGGCCATATAAGAAATCTTAAGTTGGTGTTTGATGGGGGATTGGAATTCAGTGATTACCCACAATTGGGCAGAACTTCTCAGATGAATATTAAAATCACTCAAGGCAAATTACCGAAAGATTTCTTTGATTTTGATGGACAACATGGGTGATTAATGTATGCATGAAAATGAATTCAGTATACCAGATTTACCTAGTATACTTTTCCGTTTTAATCACTGCTATCAATTTATTGTACATGAAGTTTGACTTGTGTATATGTCAGGATATTTGATTAAAAAAAGGCTCATGGCACTTTCATGGTGTAAAAAAAATCAAAGCAAATTATAGTAATTGTTGTGTCCTGGGCCTGATGAGGAAACTCAGCAGGCCCATAAATGTTGCAAATGGTCCTGGGCATTCTAAAAGCTGCCCGGGACCAGACAGAGCGGCGCCAGCCTTGTGCGCATGCGCAAGGCGCAAAGAAAGGAGAATTCCTATTGGTTCACTCTGTCCGGGTTTCAAGCCCTATAAAAGGCCTGTGTGCCTTTTGTTGCTTTGCTTGGAGTTGGAGAAGGAGAATAAAGTGTTGTTACTTGTCACCATGTGTCTTCATCATTCGCACGCGAACGAAGGATTTAACAGTAATTAAATGCACACTTCAAGCCCTTTTCTCAGGAGAGATGTAAAAAATATTGAGAATTGGAGAGGACTTGATTATTTCCCCAAAGGTCCAAATTATAGGTTCCTTATTAAACTCAATTTTCAGAAGGTCAAACTACTATGAGTGCTTTTACCTATCTTCAAAATATAATTTGTTGAATAGAGCATAGAGAGCTATCATTTGAATATCTATTCTAATCTTCATTTCAGTTCCAAGTTGTTTTATCTCTATTTCATTCCTAATAGTTTATGTAATTTGTTTTCTTTTTTTTCCTTCTCCCCTCTCCTTTTTCTTTGTAGTACTATGACAAATCTCTTAGAGACCATATATGTAAGGATAATGAAAAAACAATGCCATGTAGTTTAATGGTGTAGAGATAGTATATTTTTCTGCATAGGGACATCTATCTTTCTCTTGATGGAAATTGTCAATATTAGGATGGAGTTGATAGCAATGATGTTTCTTGTGTTCCTATTCTGTACTACATGCAAAACATATGCTATCAATTGTAGCATACCTGATGACCCACTTCCTATACCCCATCACTTTGCTCAGCCAGGAAATGTTATCTTTGGGGCAATTGTCTCTCAAGCCTTTTTCTTTCACAACAGCCCCTCCTTCACAGAAGATCCCGCTCGGACATTGATCAATGATGTGATGTAAGGAATTCTATTTTTTTTTCTCTTCAGACTAGTAAATTCAAAATAATTGGGAGAAAAAGAGTTAAGCAGCAGGATTATAATGATATGTCTTTGAAAATTTTCATACCCATAATATCACTGGGAATTTTCTTTTAATTACTTTTCTCTCTTTTTGAAGTGTCAGAAGTTGGCTACTGAATTGAAAACTCCATGTGCCTTCACACACTGCATCAAATCTATATATGCTTCTACTAGTGTTCGGTTTATGACTCACAAACCATTTATAATCGTTTATGATAATTTATCAGAACATCAGGCTAATAATAGTAGTTGTTCTGGATCATAGATCCATTTCTCTTGTATTTCTCTATGCATGTATCTTGTATAACTCTATGTATGCCTACGTATCAGGGCAAGGGGAGGGAGCAAGGGTCAGGGGGCGGAGCTTCAAAGGCATCCCTGGACATTAGCCTGAGGGCAGTCTTTTGTTCTTGGACCACCGCATGCAGCCACAAGGCTGTAGACTTCCCGTTCACCCCACCATGTGACGCTTGGGAGAACCAGGAAAATCTAATATCAATTTACCTGTGGAACAACCAGATTGCCAAGACCTATTCCTGGAAGCACCTACCACAAACTGTAAGTTTGCCTAGGATCCCCAGAATAAAGCAATTATCTGTGTG
>NW_015388581.1:135132-136504 GCF_001527695.2 Protobothrops mucrosquamatus
ACGTCTCAAAGTCACTATGATCTGAGACAACAAAGAAAGCCAACTGAAGCCATGCATGCAAACCTGTTGGAGAAATGGCACACCGTGCACAAGCGCCATGAAAGAGGCTGGGAGAAATGGCACAAACTCTACCTAGAGCAAAAGGAGGATCTCTCCCCCGAACGTGCTCACGCACTGGAAGAAGATAAGGAGGACGCCTACACACAATGGATGGACTCCGAACGGCAACTCAAGGACATTCAGCAGCAATTAAAAGACTCAGACGTCGACCGCGACATGCAAAGTCTTCGGTTACGGAACAAGGAACGCAAGAAGCTTCTAGAGAGCCCACAACGCCCTCCAGAACGCGAACCTCGCCCGAGAGACGGACCGGTTGACAGGGCAGAGTCTGAAGTTTCCCGCCATTCACAAGCACCGTCCCTACGGTCGCACGTGGCTCCATCCCACGCATCCGGAAGGGCCTCATCCTTTCGCCACATCTCCAAGGCACATTCCAGCGTGTCACAACAGTCTCATGTCACAGGCGCCTCCCGCCATTCAAAGGCTTCTTCCCGCCAGAGCCAAGCATCTCGAGTCTCAAGGGCGGAGAGCATTGCCGCTCGTCTTGCAGAAGCGCGAATCAATACCGCAATGGCTGGAGTCGCTGTCCAAGCAGCAGTAGAAGAAAAGCAGCATAAGGAAGACCTGGCCAAAGCAGAACATCAGCATAAGGAAGATATGGCCAAAGCTCGAGCCAACTATGAGATTTCACAGCGACAACAGAAGGCAAAAGAGGCTGCCCAAATAGAAGCAATTCTGCAGAGAGAGCTAGATAACACTACATCTATGAACAGGCTGGAAGGGCTAACAAGAGAAAGCCCCCGTAGCCGCGTGCAGGCCTACGTGGATAACCAAAGTGCGCTTCAACGTGAACAGGTGAGACCACAGCCAGCCACAAGCCCCCCTAGACCGAGTAGACGAACGGAAGAATCTCAGCAGCCAGATGTGCCAGTCAGCCACAGGGTTGATGTCGCCACAACTAGGCCACAAGATCTTCCCACTGTTGCTGCCCCATCGAACCACACCCTTGATGGCAATCAGATGGGACCACCAGCAGTGACAACGGCTCCACAGCGGGCAGCGCAACGAGACATTCCTATCCTTGCTGCCCCATTGAACCCACCGACCCATACCTTCGATACCAACCGGATGGGTCCACCAGCCACAGCAATAGCCACACAGCCAGGAGCGCAACGAGACATTCCTATCCTTGCTGCCCCATTGAACCCACTGACCCATACCTTCGATACCAACCGGATGGGTCCACCAGCCACAGCAATAGCCACACAGCCAGGAGCGCAAGGAGGCATTCCTATCCTTGCTGCCCCATTGA
>NW_015388581.1:138173-141777 GCF_001527695.2 Protobothrops mucrosquamatus
TGTTCAGAACACAAGAACCTATCATCCAAAAACTACCACGGTTGATATCCGAACGATGGATCGAGATCTCTCAAACTTACAGGGCAAACAACCAAAACCAGATGCCCCCCTTCGCGGTTCTCGCTGATTTTATCAAAAACAGAGCTGACTTTTACAACGACCCCCTGTACCACTCCATCAGAGAAGCTCAGTCCACAGCACCGAAGCAAACCAGTCACAACTCCGATGTCATCAAGCGCCCCTTCCAAGCTACAAAGGACAGACCTACATATGCAGTGTTCAAAACAGACGTCACGTCCCCCCCGAAGAAACCCCCAGACGAACGATCACCACAGAGCGTTCATGCGAACCCTCGTTCACCGAAAAAAGGCTTGACTTGTCCAATCCACAAGTCCTCACACTCTCTAAATGATTGCAGAGACTTTAGGAAACAATCACTAGATGACAGAAAGACCCTACTCAAAGAAAATAGGATATGTTTCAAATGCTGCGACTCCATGGAGCACATGGCTAAAGATTGCACAGCTAGAGTGAAATGCCACCTGTGTGACAGTACTAGGCACCCAGCAGCCTTACATCTAGAAACTAAGAAGCCCTCTGCCGGGACACAAAAAGCGACTTCGACGACGGAGACTCAAACCGACTCCGAACAGCAGCCAAAGCAGTACGGGACGTACTACACAGACATATGTGACGGCTCACCATGCCCCCCTTCATGCTCACCCGTCTGTCTTGCAAAAGTCTACCCCAAAGGGCAACCCGAAAAGGCAGTTAAAATGTATGCCATACTAGACCCACACTGCAAAGCTACTATAGCAAAGCCCGCCTTTTTTGATCTTTTCGACCTCCCGAGCGAACCAAAGAATTTTGCAATAAATACATGCACAGTTCAAATGCACACAGCCGGGAGGAAAATCACCGGTCTACACATAGAAGCAATAGATGGAAGCTCACCCTTCCGGTTACCATCAGTGTTGGAATGGAAGACCTTACCAGATATCCGCAGCGAAATCTCAACACCAGAGGCGGCAAGAAAAATACCTCACTTAGCACACATAGCTGATTTAATCCCTCCTCTAGATCCTGAAGCTAAAATCCTACTCATGGTGGGAAGAGACGCCCCAGAGTCCATTGGCTCCGATGAGAGAATCAAAGGTCCACCAGGAACCCCAGTAGCCATTAAGACGGAACTCGGATCGGCCATAGGAGGGACAGTTCGTGTCGATCAACCGCAAATCCCAACCCAGGTGAGCAGATCAAACACCTCCATTCCCAGTAATGGAACAGCACCTCACCTAACACCACACCTAGAACACTGCGCGCTTGTGACAACCAAACCTGCTTTGGAAGCAACAGTGTTTCAGACAAGCAAACATCACAACAACTTAGCCTTGTCCATAGAGGACAAACAAGACAAACAACGTCTGCAAGACCAGGAGTCATGGAGTTTACTTCCAAGATGTCCCAAGAGTATGCAAGTGCAGTGCACGTATGTTTCCAGCTCACCCGCCACAGTGCAGAAGAAAGAATTGTACGCTTCCTTAGATGTGTCAACAAAGGCAAACGCAGTCTTAAGATACGTCACAGTCTACAGCGGGGCGAGCCACACTTACGTCATTTTGTTTACAACCATAAGATGCATCAGAGTCTACAGCGGGGAGAGCTGCAGTCTCGGTGTCTTCTTTGGAAAAGCGAGACTAACACTACATGAAGGCCACACCGTACCAAGGTTAGAACTATGTGGTACCACGTTGGCTGCAAAGCTCACCAACTTGACAGCGAAGACATTGCGCCTTGAACTACAGTCTACCACCTTCTATGCAGACAGCAAGGAGATGTCAAGCTACATCTACAAACAAAGCAGACATTTCTATGTTTATGTAAGCAATAGAATGAAGAGAGTTGAAACATCTTTGAGCCCTGAACAAGGGCAACATGTGCCAACAGGCAACAACCAAGTGAAGTGGCCCAACCTTGCCACACAGTTAACAGAATTGACCTGGCTAGAAAGTCCTGAGTTCTTGGTCTGTTCAAATAGACAAAAGGCTCAACGCGCCAACCTTCAACTTCAGGCACCCAGTAAACGTCAACCAATCCGCTTCAAACCCCTGACTATGCGGAAGCACCTGAGATTAGGCATAGTTCTGATCATCTTGATCACATGTCTTAGCATCCCAAGAATGAACTTTATAGGAGTCTGCAAGGACTTAAAGACTATTGAAGACATTTGCCATGACCCAGTGATTGACAAATGCCTGATGGCCAAACATTGCCTTCCCCATTCATCTAACATGGGCGAAGCACGCATAGGCAAAGTGTGGGAGCACATGATTGGTGCACCCCACGAAATCATGGACTCTATGTTGTTAAAGACACCCACACCCACACATGAAGTCCTCACTACCCTGATGACAACAGTAGCAGCCATCTTCAATGCTCCATCGGTGGTTCCAGACACCTCGGTTGCTGAGTATCCTGATCCTTCAGTTCCAGCTGTTGTTCCTGATCCTTCAGTTCCAGCTGTTGTTCCTGATCCTGCAATTCCAGCCGTTCCTGAGTATCCAGCTGTTCCAGATGTTCCTGAGTATCCAGATGTTCCTGTGTTTCCGGATCCAGCTGTTCTTGTTTTTCCAGGTTCTTCAGTTCCTGAGTATCCTGTGAATCCAGTTCCCTTTGCTCCTGAGCAGCCTTGGGTTCCAGTTTTTCTATTCCAGATTTGGTTCCAGTTCCCTTTACAGGAAGAAGACCCTGTCTCACTTAGAGACAAGAACGCATACCAGAACTATTGGCCCAAGGGACTTGCACACCGGGCCCACCCAGCTGATGAAATACTTTGCCAAGCTGACTTTCAGATCGTGAAGCCACGTGAGTCAGGTCGTGACTCAAAGACACTTGTACCAGGCTGATCTCCGATTTGGCACCGTAGCCGATGAAGACTGAACCAGAAGATGGAACCTCAAATGATGTCTTGTGTTTATGCATTGTTTGATGTAACACTTGCTTATTTTTTGCATAATTGTGCATGCTTTATATTTACCAATAGTTATGCATGTTTGATACCAAGTTTTTTACCTATGTAGTCACAAGTTAGTCAACATTGAGTACTGTATACTTAATGCTATATTTGTTTTTTTTTTCTTTCTCTTTTTTTCCTTTTTCATATTCAGATAGTAAGTAGTGGAAATATTAATTTCCAAGCGGGGAGTGTTCTGGATCATAGATCCATTTCTCTTGTATTTCTCTATGCATGTATCTTGTATAACTCTATGTATGCCTACGTATCAGGGCAAGGGGAGGGAGCAAGGGTCAGGGGGCGGAGCTTCAAAGGCATCCCTGGACATTAGCCTGAGGGCAGTCTTTTGTTCTTGGACCACCGCATGCAGCCACAAGGCTGTAGACTTCCCATTCACCCCACCATGTGACGCTTGGGAGAACCAGGAAAATCTAATATCAATTTACCTGTGGAACAACCAGATTGCCAAGACCTATTCCTGGAAGCACCTACCACAAACTGTAAGTTTGCCTAGGATCCCCAGAATAAAGCAATTATCTGTGTGTTCTTCTGAGTTATCTATCTGTTAAAGACTGGAAAAGAAGCATATTT
>NW_015388581.1:141785-163123 GCF_001527695.2 Protobothrops mucrosquamatus
GGGAGAACCAGGAAAATCTAATATCAATTTACCTGTGGAACAACCAGATTGCCAAGACCTATTCCTGGAAGCACCTACCACAAACTGTAAGTTTGCCTAGGATCCCCAGAATAAAGCAATTATCTGTGTGTTCTTCTGAGTTATCTATCTGTTAAAGACTGGAAAAGAAGCATATTTCCTATCTAAGAACAGAATAGTAGTGCTTCTATCTATCTTCAAAATATCATTTGTTAAATAGTATATAGAGAAGTGTCATTTGAAGCCTTTCTATTCCAGTCCTCTTATAATATTCTGGTATTATTATAATAGAACTAAGATATAAACAGTCGTACGCTCTGTTTTTGCAGATTAGTTCACTTTAGATAAGGGAATTTATCTTTAGTATGTGGAGAGATCACAGAAGGAAAAGTAAAGAAATGAAGCTTTATTAACTGTAAGATATTGTAACCTGTGCAGAATCTTATTTAGTTTAAAGTCAATGAAGAAAATCATTTCACTTTTCTGTTCCAAAAAAAAGAAACAAAGATTGCAAAGTAGCTTCTGAAATACAAAACTCTTTCTTCCCCAATGACATTAGTACAAAGGGCATTAAAGAATTGAAGGAAGGTGGAAGTACAAACAAACCACACATGCATGCATACAAACTGCATGCACACAGTGGAAAAAAAATTCTCTTTGGCGAAAACATGCCAGTACTGTGGTTACTGTCTAAGAGGCCATATGTGTAAGAATAATAAAAAATGATGTCATTGGAATTTAATATTGTAGACACAGGAAAATTTTATGTATAGGAAAATTTACATTTCCTTGGATGGCAATTGTCAACAACAATGATGATGATGATAACAGAATAACAGAGTTGAAAAGGACCTTGGAGTTTTTCAAGTCCAATCCCCTACATTATTTCATACAAATGGTTGTCAAATCTCTAAAGTCTCTAGTCTGTGCTCTTCGGGCAGAAATTAGGTTTCCAGCTCAGCAGTTCTGTTCTATTGAGCTGCCCCACTATCAGCCCCTCTACTACAAAGGAGTAGTAGGAGAAGGGTAGTATGGACAACCATGGAATCTGGAAGGGTGAGAGCCATGAACCACAAACACAAAGCTTTCACTGTGTCCCCACAAACAGATACAGTGCCCTTGTTGAACTTAACAACCTGCCTCCAGAAGCGGTGAATGCTCCAACACTGGAAGTTTTTAAGAAGAGACTGGACAGCCATTTGTCCGAAATGGTATAGGGTTTCCTGCCTGAGCAGGGGGTTGGACTAGATGACCTTCAAGGTCCCTTCCAACTTTACTATTATTATTATTAATAGGGATATTAAGGTTAGCAGGTCAAGCTGGTTGTGATGATGATGATAACTCAAATGGCAGGAGAGATGAGACGAACTTGTTTTGAACAGGGGAAAGTGTGAATCAGGTATTACACATCAGTCATGCAAGAAGAGCAAGGTATCTAAAAAGAGAAGCCATCTTCTGGTTGGTGGTTCAATTGTAAGGGAAGTCAATTTAGGAAAGGATGGGGAGATTTTGAAAGAGGTCAGGTGTCTGCCAGGTGCTTCTGCCAGCAGAGACAAGAGGCATATTTTTAAGATAGTCAAGAATACCACTGTGATGGTGACGACTGTGATGTTGATGCTGTCCCAAAAAGATGTACTCTCTGTGCAGAATGATTTCCAGAGCTTGGGGCAGGAACTTAGTAGGATAGGTTTACTTTTTCAAAGGTTTTACCTAAAAATAAGGAACAAAAAAGGAAAAAGCCATTGTATAGTGGAGTTCAATGTGTGGCTAAAGGAGTGGTGTAAAGCAGAAGGCCTTGGTTATATTAGTCATGATGTCTGCAGCTGGTCCAATGAAAAACTGTACAATAGAGATGGTTTGCATCCATCAAAAAAGGGATTGAGTTACTTGGTATTAAATTCATGGATTTTCTGGAGAAACATTTAAACTAAACAATGGGGTCAGAGAGTTAATTGATACAGAACATTTCTGTCCACAGCAATCTAAAACTAATAAGGTTATCAGTGCTTGTAACATAGATGTTTGTGCGGGTAAGAATATCAACCTTGCTTTTGGCTTTCAGCTGGTACGGCTTTTCTTCGTTGGTCCAAAGGAGCTGCCTCGGATCAAATGGAAGGGCTGCTGCCCTTCTGCGATCTAGCAAGGGTCCTCCTCAGTGGTGGTCGCCCCTCCAGGGTCTTCTGATGAAGGGAAACCAGACGGCGGAGAGAGTGCTCTCCCTGAGCGTCTATTGGCACCGTGATCCGGAAGCACAATGAAAGCAACGCAGAGGAATTGGGTGAGACCTTACCTTACCTTTCTTGCACCCCAACTACCTTCCTGTAAAAGCCTTTGGAAATTTTCCCCCCCTTTCTAACTTGGCGGCTTCTGCCTACTCTGGGAACATAACGCTATGGGGAAAAAAAGAACAACTAATCTAAACGATTAAATAATTGGATTTGCAATTTTTGGATATTTGGGGCCCTAAAAGGTTCCTATTCTTACAGGGACTTATTACTTTACTTATCTGTTAAGCTGGAAAAAAAGGTTATTTTTTCAAACCGGATAAAAGCCTAACTTGAGTTTGAGAAAGACTTTACATGTCATGGAGGACATCTTGTGGCGAAATTTGGTACAGCAAGTGAATTTCTTTTTGACTGGGAGACTTGTGAGACTAAGATTTGGCCTTGGCACTATCAAAAAAGATAAGAACTTGAAACAGCTGGGTGGTGAAAACAACTCTCTATAGTGGAGGTGGACACTATTGACTTTTATCAAAAATAGCCTCCACTAAAGGACTATCTGTAAACACCATAGAAATGGAGGAATACTACCCACAACTTAACTATAAATTGATACTTGAAAAACTCCTTGAGGCTACTGAGCTAATGAATTCCAGACTGAAAAATAAAGATGCCACTTCAAAGCTACAAAATGCAACCCAGACTCTAACTGATGAACCTACAATCCAAAAGGCAACAGAAGAGGAAGGGATTACTATATACCAGCTACAACCCACTGAGAACCCTGATACCCAGACCTTGATCTTAACCAAAAAACCTGCAACTCTAACAGCATCAGAAACTGAAGAAACCAACACTAAGACAGAAGGTGCTGAAGATTTATATGTACAACACACTGAGAACCTAGATAAATCAGACAACCAAACAACAACTATAACACTGAACATGACTTTCTACTTAAACCAGCTGAAACCGGAAGAAGAAGAGGACCAGACTGAACTGACGACAGATGTACTGAGTCAAATATGGAGACCTGAATTATTGGATAAAAAATCTAATGACTATGAAGGGGCCAGCTTCTTTGGAAAATTGATAATTGGATGGACTCCCTTGACTCAAATGACATGTGTAGGGATGAAGGGAGATCCACCTGAGGAGTTAGAGGCATTGCTATGGAAGCCTGCTTGGCACAAAAAGAAAGCTAGAGTTAGACTTAAAAATGTTTTTTTTATGTGACCTATAATGGAAGAGTTTAAAATCTCTTTAAAATCTCACTCAGTGGCCTAAGGAGAACTTAAAAGATGCTTTTAATATTTAGGATCTAGATTTGTAAGGGAAATAAAAAATAGTTACTAGAATAATAGTTTTGGATTATAATACAGAACTTGGATTGAGATGATAAAGGTTATCTTAGTAAGGGATGAGGTATTAGGATGAGAAATAGAATATGTTTGTGAAATAAAGTAAGAAGCTATCTGAGTAAATAATAAATGTATTTTAGATATGACAATTATTTTGTAATGAACTAAGGGAACTTTGGGTTACCCGAAATCTAAAGACTATGGATATTAAGTTAACTGGAATACTATAACTGAAATTAGGTCAAATTCAAAACAGGATATGAAGGCGTACAAGACAAAATATATTGATAAATGTCTTAACTGACTGAGTTATAACGAGCAATGTATTAATTTGAATGTGATACAATAACTAAGGGAAATAGAGAGGAAATCTTTGATGATGTAACCTGACATATGCATGGAAGAGCTTGTTATTTGATTATGTGTAGTAATCAGTGCTCAGTCATTGCAGGGTGCAAATATGGCTGACCGCCTTCGCAGCGTTTATTCTTTTATACAGTTTTCCAAGCAGCAAAAGTTTAACATGGCAATAGCATTTTATTGGTTCAACTCCTTACCAATCCTTAAGAATAGAAAGCCAAGAGGCCCAAAACAGGGAGCAGTTTGCTGCCACATCCTGTTGGTGTAGCCTAGCTGATATCAGGCAGGTGAGGTCATTGTACCAGCCTAGGGTAGTTTCCCACATTGCCATGGTGATGTGAAGGGATGAGATCATGTAGAGAGAAGAGGCACACAGGCTTTGGAGGGGGCAGTTTGCTGCTCCCGACCTCTACCTGGCCCCTATCTCTACATCTCAACCTTTTTTGTTTTGTTAGATGAAATATCGTCGTAAGGGGGGGTTAATAAAAGGATTATAATCAGGAGAGGAGCATCCTTGCAGTTGTTTATACAGGGCTAAAACTTGACCCTGAGGCAATGTGAGAGAGGATTTGGAGTTAAAAGCTCTGATACATATATTGCAAAATGAAGGAATACATTGCACAAAACAGCATCCACCAATCAAAATAGCAGAAGTTATGACCGAATAATGTAGGATATTTCCCAGTAATCTTGGGGGCAACCAAGCCCAAAGGCTTTCCCACCAAGATCCTAAAGTATCAATTTTCAAATCAGAGGCCAAATTGTGTAAAATATTAATTTGGTGCTGGATGGTTCATGAATTATCAGAAATATTGAAACAACACATTCCCTCAAAACTTACACAACACAAATGCTGACGCAGAAGCAAATAATCGATAGCAGCGCGATTTTGCAAAATAGCCTTTCTCAAATCTTGCAGCTAATGGTTGATTGCTGAAATAGCTGAAGAAGTAGCATTAATTGTTGAGGTGAGCACGAACAGCAAGTCCTGGCACACCCACTAAAGACATAGGCAGTGCCACATATTCTGCCTTATTAAGTAACGTTGTCTCAGAGTCACAAGTGCTGTCTAGCGTGACCCCACGTCGAGAACAGTTCGAGTGAACTTGTTTGGAAAGCAAAACAGGAATTAGCCAGCTGAGGCAACACTGCGCTTCACTAATATTAGCAGGAATATAATTAAAAGTTTCTTGACCACATGTAAAAAACCATCCTTGCAGTAGTCAAACATGTCCAAAATGAAAGGAAGTCTCTTCAAAAGCTGTGCAGTTTAAAACAGGTGAGCCAATGCGATGACATTGAGTTTTTTTTACTTGAAGAAGTACAATTAACTATTTTTGCACATGTTATATTTGCAGGGATAGTTACCACCAGGGTGTGCAAAGCAATAGCGTCGGGGTGGATAATAAGCAGTAACCCCCCATCTAGATATAGCCTTATAGTTAAAGTTCCCATTTAATAAAATTCTGCTCAAGCCAGTGAAGTTTTGAATTACTGCAGAAGGGGTGCAAACAGGGACTAAACACGTAGAAAGCAAATTTTCCATGTCATACATTTCAAATAAGCAAAAGACATCATTTTGTGTGATGTTCGCCAGCTGCACCCATAGATTTTGCTTCATTCGTTGTTCGAATGATTGTTTGGGTGGGATGACAGTTGCTGTTGTCAAAGGCAGATGTTAACGATTAGACACAAACAAATGATGGATAAGGAATTTGCAGTTAAAACCGCAAAAATGGCAGCGCACAGGTTCTCGGGGGTTTGCTCTACTTGCTGCTGCTGCAGCACTGCCTGTGCTTTGGCGTTCAAGTGCTTTACATCTCCCCACATCACTGGCCGACTGGCATGCCGGGATTGGATTGGTCGCTGTGCCATCTGTAGAGTCACCCTTGCCATTTCTGGGACCGGGTCCAGGGACTGGTGCCACGACATCCCTGGCTGGGTGAACGTAATGTGCTGGAATCCACAAAGGTCCTGTAGGAGCAAGCACAGTAGCATAGCCTCGCCCCCAAGTGATCAGAGGGACCGGTCGCAACCATGCTTTGTCTGGTAATGGCCGATAATATACCAGTGGCAGAGGCAAGCTTGTTTTCTGTTGAAAGTGTCTCTGATAAGTGGTAGAATTTTGAATGGAAACATTCAATTGGTGTAATGTAAATAATACTTTGTTTACCTGTTGTGTTACCCACGACAAATTGGGTACCCTACATCCATCCTTTTTTATTTGTTTGTGAAGGCAGTCCTTAAAGGACCGATTAGCACGTTCCACAATGGCTTGACCCGTGGAATTATAGGGAAGGCCATGAGTAAGAACAATATTCCAGGTTGTGCAAAATTGCAAAAAGGCCACTGAAGAATAGGCTGGCCCATTATCAGGTTTTAAGGAAGAGGGCTTACCCAGGGCTGTAATGGCTGAAAAAAGATGAAAAATAACATTTGCAGCTGTTTCTCCTCGTTGAGGCGTAGCCCAAATTGTTCCTGAATAGGTATCAATAGATAAATGAATATATTTCCAGGAAGCCAAAAAGAGAACATGGGTAACATCCATTTGTCATAGTTGATTAGAGGCAAAACCACGGGGATTAGGAAGACATAAAAAAGTTAGGCCCAGGAAGGAAGGAGTGACTGCGTATATGAGAAATAAAATATAAATGCTTTCAGTCTTGTAGCAGCTGCTGTAAAGTTAAAAACAAAGTCATAAGATTGGGGGTCAATCCTGGGTGTGATGTAAGCACCTGGAAGATTAAAAATAAGTTGGCACACATAATGAGAGTCAGAGATTAAGTTAAAAGGCTGTTGAGAAAAGGTGTGAAAAGCCAAGATAGCAACAGCTAATTCTGAGCGTTGTGGTGAGGATTGTATTGCAGTGTAGAACACTTTCCAGGTATCATCACGAGGATCCTTGTAAGCAATTGCTCCTCTCGTTCTCCCTCCATTGGAAAAAACAGTAGGAGCTTGTGGCAAGGGAGAAGGAGAAAGCAGTGGGCTGACAGGAAAGGAAAAAGTCATTAAACAAGCAAGTCAAGGATCTTTAGACAGATGATATGAAATAAAGCCTATATAGTCAGTTAAAGAGCACTGAAGAGATAAGTTATTCTGAAAATAAAATTGAAAATCAGATTTTGAGATAGGAAGAACAATATTAATTAAATCAGTTCCATTCCGACGGCAAGCTCGTGTGCGTCCTAAGGTTATTATTTCAGCAACCACCTGGATAAAAATAAAACATTTTGGGATGGGGTGTGGGGAAAGTAAATATCAAAAGTGTTAACTGACAATTTTTATATGGAATTCTGTTCACAAATTGAGTACTCATGATGTCATTAATTTGTTCCACTGTGGCAAGTGCTGCAGGTGGAACTACAATGAGATTTTCAGGTTGTTTTCCTTTGGTCAATACATCAAATAATGGACTGAACAAATTTATAGGCAAATAAAAATATGGGCAAACCCAAGTTAGGATGCCTAACAATTGCTGTAAAGTGACCAATGAAATACTTTTGGGTAGGCTCAAACGAGGAAAAGCTGGGGCAGAATAAGATTGCAACATTTTATGCCCTAAATAAAGATAGGGAGAATGCAACTGTATTTCTGAAAGCCAATTAGATTGTATCTTTGGTGCTCCAATTAAAATATCATCCATATAATGATATACCAAAGGCATTGGCTGCTTTTTGCAACATTTGCAAAAAGCAGCCAATGTTGCAGCAACATAAAGCTGACATAATGTGGGACTGTTTAGCATTCCTTGTGGCAAAACTGTCCAGTGATAACGTTTATTAGGTTCTGAATGATTCACTGCAGGCACAGTAAATGCAAACTTTTCCTGAGAGTGGGCATCCAATTTAATCAAATTCCATTCAGATGGAAACAAATTTCCAATAAATAAGTTAAACATTTACAAATCTAAGCAAAACAATTCAGTCAGTTCTTTTGGTTGATGGATATATAGGTCTAACTAAACAATTTAAACTCAAAAATTCTCCCCTCAAAAAATATTGTCCAACAATTACTGTTTCCTCTTTCGAGTAAAAAATTTGCAAGCCGAAACTGCAAGAGTGGGTATCAAATTTCACCTCCATTCCACCCTTCTCAAATTGGAATTCGAAGCAGAGAAAAAAAAGTTTTAAAACGAACAGCTCCCCCTTCTTCTTTCTGTCTCTCTTGCTCTTAAAACAACACAGCCAGCGGAGAGACGAAAGAGACAGGAAAAAAATCTCACCACCAAAAAATAGTTTTCTCTCCTTCATATGCATTTTCCATAAATTCTCTCACACATCCTCCATAGAACTCTTCTTATGCAAACACTTACTATTATTTTTCAATTACTTTTACAACAATAAAATCTACAGTTTACTATTTCTTTCACAGCCTGGGAGAAAGTGGGTGGGGTGTGGGGTTTGAGGGCTAACACACACTTAGATATCACCAAATGAACTCATTCACTTCCATTCTGCTTGCATAAACAATTCCACACACAAATATTTCATTTTATACTTTCTCCAGACAAACCATTTATTTTTTAAATAAGGCCTTTTTGTATGTTGTTATCAAAGAGGGTTTGACCCTTTTCCAAGTCTTGGAAATAACACAGAACAAAACAGACAAACATATATACACAAATACTGTTAAAACAACATTTATTTAAACATATGACTTGTCCTGCAAGAAGCGAGAAAAATCATGAGGTGATTCCAACCAAACGTGGTTTTTATAGGGCCCTTTAATCATCTCCCATTTTTCTCACCATTCCAAGCCCAAGCATAATGTTCTGGGTGGCCACACACACACATATATACATACATATATATATAAACAAAATACACTACACATCAACACAAAGCACCACCAGACATTGTCTGACAGGGTTAAACTTAACAGCCACTTAAAGTTTCAAAACATTCCAATTGTTCAAAACACATTGCAGAGGAGTACATTTTGAGTTAATTTATGTCTTTAAATTACTCTGACGATTCCCCTTATTATTTTTTCTACTTCGAGATTGTTTCTCTAATATTTTCTTTGTGGGGGTGTATGAGGTCTGAGAAGAAGCAAAAGAATTAGCCTCTTCAGAAGGAGCTGGAGATCCAATTAAAGATGCTTTAGGAGGGATAAGCTTTACTTGGTTGTAATCAGGAGGGGGGCTGGTAGTTAACTGCTGCCCTTCTGAAGCATCTGAGCCATATTTTTCCACTGCCTGACGGCACTGATACAATCGATGTAAGATCTGTACTGGAGCCCGAGGTTCAAGATGTAAAGTATGCCCTATCTTTTCCCAATCTCGTAGCCTAAGCATCCCGAGCTCAGGATTGCAAGGGCAATGTTTCCCTACCTCATCCACCAGCTTCCTTATGTGTGCCTCAGGCTCTGTCACGCCTGATTTATGTAACAGGAATCTGAGTTCCTGTGCATGTTTCTGCTGGTGCTAAGATAACGTGCGACCCATACCTACCACTGAGGGGTCTCAGAAGACGAAAGTGCACTTAGGGGTCTATTCCAGACGATGATAAGTATGTTGGTTGTCGCTCCATCCCCGAGGGGGGTGTTCCCAAATGTTCCTGTTTGGGTGCCAGCTGTAGTAATCAGTGCTCAGTCATTGCAGGGTGCAAATATGGCTGACCACCGTCGCAGTGTTTATTCTTTTATACAGTTTTCCAAGCAGCAAAAGTTTAACATGGCAATAGCATTTTATTGGTTCAACTCCTTACCAATCCTTAAGAATAGAAAGCCAAGAGGCCCAAAACAGGGAGCAGTTTGCTGCCACATCCTGTTGGTGTAGCCTAGCTGATATCAGGCAGGTGAGGTCATTGTACCAGCCTAGGGTAGTTTCCCACATTGCCATGGTGATGTGAAGGGATGAGATCATGTAGAGAGAAGAGGCACACAGGCTTTGGAGGGGGCAGTTTGCTGCTCCCGACCTCTACCTGACCCCTATCTCTACAATTATGGACTACCCAATCACCATGTTGCTTCCTTAACACTTGGAGCTTTGTAAAATTGGAAAATTAATAAAACTTGTTTTTTTAAAAAAAGAATATCAACCTTGCTGTTAAGGAAAATCAAGCTTTTGATAGTGTGCCATAACATATGCACTAATCAAACAGGTGGTAAGGAAGTAGGGAAATTCAGGCACAAAACACGTTAGGTAGAAAGTAAACACAGGGTCAATCAAAAAGGGCTCAAATGTATATACACCAATGCACAGAATATGAGGAATAAACAGGGTGAATTAGAAATTCAAGTAAATGAGGGCAGATATGATATTGTTGCCATTACAGAAACTTGGTGGGATGAAACCCACAAATGGAATATATAGCTAGAGGGATTTAAATTATTTAAAAGAAACAGACCAAATAAAAGAGGAGGTGGTGTTGTACTATATATAAGAAATAACTACATCTCTACAGAAATAAAGCACCACAATGATGAAAACTGTCTTGAATGCATTTGGGTCAATATAAATGGGGGGGAAATGACATTGCCATAGGTGTATACTATGGGCCACTTAACCAAACAGAGGAAATAGATGAACTTTTTGCTAGCCAGTTAACTGACATATATAGGAAGCACAACACAATAGTAATGGGGGACTTTAACTACCCAGACATCAATTGGAAGGCAAACTCTGTACCAAGTGTAGAATCAAAGAGGTTCATGACAAACTTAGAAGACAACTTTGTCTCCCAAAAACTAGAGAAGGGAATTAGGGAGATCAGCCATATTGGACTTAATTCTCACTAACAGAAATGAAATGATAGAAGGTGTTGAAGCTACAGGAACCTTGGGGGGGAGTAATCATTCAATGTTGGAATCAATATTATGCAAGGACAAGCAATAGAAGAAATTCAAAGTAGAGTCTTGGACTTAAGAGAGCTAATTTCAATAAACTTAGAGAAAACCTGGTAAGGATTCCATGGATGAGAATCCTCAAGGGAAAAACAACCCAAGAAGCAGAATAACAGAATGACAGAGTTGGAAGGGACCTTGGAGGTCTTCTGCCTCCAGAAGTTGTGAATGCTCCAACATTGAAAGTTTTAAAGAAGAGATTGGACACCCATTTATCTGAAATGGTATAGGGTTTCCTGCCTGAGCAGGGGGTTGGACTAGAAGACCTCCAAGGTCCCTTCCAACTCTGTTATTCAGTTCTGTTCTTTTTAAAAATTTCAAGTGTTGGAACACCACAACTTCTGGTGGCAAGTCATTCCACTATTAATTGTTCTGTCAAGATATTTTTCCTTAGTTCCAAATTGGTTGTCTCCTTGACTAGTTTCCATGCATTGGTTCTTGTCCTGCCTTCAGGTGCTTTGGAGAATAAGTTAACCCCCTCTTCTTTATGGCACCCCCCCTTGAATGGATAACATGATAATCTTGTTCACTCTTGGTGATTCTATGGGGGTGGTAGCAATGAGGCTCTAAGAGTTCCTGTACTGTATTATATGCAAAACACATGGCATTGATTATACCATACCTGATGGTAAAGGAGATTTGTTAATAAGGCTACCTATTAGACAAGAAGGGTAACATTTAGAAATAGATTCAAAGCACATTTCCTGTCTATGAGCTGTAAACTGTTTCTTTCCAAAGACAAATTATGGCAGGAGATTAAATAAAAACCAACTTTCCTTTTATTTGGAGAGGTACAGATTATTTTGTCACCTCAAGGGACCTCAATGCTGAACAAGCATTGCTTTCTCCTAGTCCCTTCAGACACCCATCTGAAGGGACATTTAGTTTTTCTTGAACATTTGTAATGAGACAAGGCATAGCAACTCTTTTGAAAAGTTCAGTTATTTAACGGTTTCAGTGTCTCTTCCACCCATTACTGCTGAGTTTCAGCAACTGTAGCTTGAAGTGGCTGCCTCTCAGTTAATTGCAGGGCTGGTTCTATGGATGACTTTGAACTTCATGGTATTCAGTTTCATAGCTTTAAGTACACAAGTAGAAGAGAAGGATAGGAGACACTTCAGTTAAACTGATAGTTTTTATTGCAGTTCTCTGCCAAAGATGTATCAGCAAATCCTTGCTTTGGTGTTTATGAATGAACATGCTAGCAATGTTGCTCCTTGTGTTCCTGTTCTGTATTATATGCAAAACACTTGCCATTGATTGTACCATAATTGATGGGAAAGGAAATTCATTAATAAGGCTACATATTAGATAGGAAGGGTAGCCTTTAGAAATAGATTCAAAGCACATTTCCTGCATATGAGCTATAAAATGTTTCTTTCCCAAGATAAATTATGGCAGGAGATAACATGTTTTTCATTATGAATGTGGTTATTTAAGGGTTTCAGGGCCTCTTCCAACTATTGCAGCTGACTTTCAGCATATGTAGCTTGAAGTGGCTGCCTCTCAGTTAATTGTAGGACTGGTTCAATGGACGTCTTTGAACTTCATGGTATTCAGTTTCATAGCTTTGAGTACACAGGTACAAGAGAAGGATAGGAGACACTTCAGTTAAGTTTTTATTGCAGTTCTCTGCCAAAGATGTATCAGCAAATCCTTGCTTTGGTGGTTACTGTCAAGGAGATCAATAGGAATCCCGAGCTCTTACCGAACATCACATTGGGTTTCCACATTGTGAACAACTATTTCCCTGTGAGGATAATCTATAAGGCTACGTTGAGCTTACTTTCTACACAGGACAAGTTTGTTCCTAACTTTACCTGTGATTTAAAAAAAACATTTATTGCTGCTATTGGAGGACATTTGATGGAGACCTCATTCAACATGGCCACAGTCCTTGCCAGCTACAAGATTCCACAGGTAGATCCATGAGATTGCTTCCTAGAAATCCCAATCTCTTTAATTCCTTCCATTATTAAAGCATATTAATTCTTTCCATTATTAAAGCATAACTTTTCCCAGAGATGGCATTCATAGGGGAGAATCTCGGAGAACGCTGTATTGTACATTCAATTAATATAAATACAAATAAACTATAGGGATAAGTAATTATTTAGAAATTGAGGACTCTGTAGATTCTCCCAAATAGAGAAGATTAGTAAACTCCTTTTGGCATTGAATTTCAAAGTGGTTGGGCTACTACAGAAAATACTTTGCCTCTAGTACATGCTAGATGACTCCCTTCAGTGAGTTAAACTAGAACACTTTTTCAGGTAATAAATACCTTGCATTCAATCTTGTGCTATGTTTTAAGTGTTTTCACAATTTCCTTTTAGCTGATATAATATTGAAGGAATATGAACTGACCGTATAATTTCTACCAACATTCAGTGCTGACTTTCTGCCTTACCTTTGATGAACATGAATCCTATTTAATATTCTTACATAATGATTCTGATTATTTGCTTTATATTGCCTTTCAGCTTGCTTATGGAATATTTTCTCCAGTACATGGAGATAAAAATGTATTTCCATTCTTGTACCAGATGGTCCCCAATGAAATGCATCAATACAGTGGGGTTATTCGATTACTTCAACATTTTGGATGGATATGGATTGGTGTATTGGCTGTGGATGATGACTATGGGGACATGTTTTTGCAGAAAATTGAACCGTTGCTTTCCCAAAACAGCATTTGTTATGCTTTCATTCTTAGAACACCACCAAAGGCATATATAGATCAATATATACACTTTATTGCAATGGAGTTAAAATATGATCAACTCTTTATGGAAGATAAAGTCAAAGTGTGTTTAATCTATGCCCTATCTCCAGCCATGCAAAACCTGAGTGATCATCCTTGTAGCATCTTTTACTTCACTGCCACCTTTGGGTAAAATGTGGATTGTTACATCCCATTGGAATTTTGAATCATTGTCTATTCAGAGACTTTGGGATATACAGACTTTTCATGGTGCTCTATCATTTGCAGTTCACTCAAAAGAGCCACCTGGATTCCCAGAATTTGTTCAGACTATAAGGCCATCCTGGGTAAAAGAAGACAATTTCATTCAGAATTTTTGGGAGCAGGCATTTGACTGCCCATTACACATTTCCAGTATAAATGAAGATAACAAGGTATTGTGCACTGGGGATGAGAAGTTAGAGAGTCTGCCGAGTATATTATTTGAAAATACCATGAGTGGACACAGTTACAACATTTATAATGCAGTCCATGTTATGGTACATTCTTTGCATGCCTTACTCAAGTCCATATCCAGATGTAGAAATGCAATAGGAACAGAACAAGTAATATTTCAGGATTTAAAACCATGGCAGGTATTTTATTTTATTTTATTTCTAATACATAAAAATTGTTTATTTAATTGCGCCATTATGTAGTTGGAATGGTTTATGCATAAAGCTACTGGGAATTATGTTACACAGCACTGTTATACTAATGAATTCTGTTGAATAAAAACACTTCATTTTGCAGAAAATAAAAGCTTTTACATTAGTAGTTGTATTGTAGGTACCGTATATTTCTTTCCTAATAGGGAAAAATATAAGTACTTATTTAAAAGATTGTCTTTGGTTTAAGAGGAAGTGATCTTCTATTCTGCAGAATTTACTAGACCCACAGCCTTTATCCATGTATGGCCATTGTTGTTTTCCCTAAGAGCTGTAGTTTTACATGTTAATTTGTTTTGGATTCTAAGAGCCATACAAAACATGCCAAACTATGAAGTGACGTTGTTGAAGCGGGAAACAACAGTATGCTAAACTTATTTTTTTATGTTATTTGGAGTTTCAGAATGCAGTAAAGATAAAACCATGCCTTATAAAGTTCAGGTTGGGTTATTAAATGTAGATCAGTGGTCCCCAACCTTTACAGCTTTGCAGACCGGTGGGGTGGGAGAGGAAATTGTTCTGTGTGAGTGGCAGAAGTGCAGCTCCACTTGCACAAGCAGTGGGCACTCTTGTGTGTGCACGTGAAGCTCTATTTGTGTGAGCAATGAGCTTCATGCATGAGAGTTGCTCACTCAAATGGAGCTGCACCTTCACTCGCCATCCAGTAACAGGCCATGGCTGGATGTATGTAATCCATCTATGTCAATGAGGACTGGCCACTCACATGCGTGCACAAGAAGCCTGTCACTCACACAAATGGTGCTTCACATGTGCAAGTGCCTGCTGCCCATGCAAATGGGGCTATGTATGCATGCCTGCACTCGCAAGTTTGGAACTTGCACAGGCCAGTTCCAAACAGGTTGTGGCCCAGTGCTGGGCCATGTTCTGAGGATCGGGGACTCCTGATGTAGATGATCCATCTGTGTTAATGAGGACTGACCACTTTGTCATGGAATTTGAAAAACACTATTTGAGTATCCATTCTGGAGTGCATTGATATTCTATGCAGCCAAAAAACTGCGGGTTTTCTAATTAGGCCAATCATTGTGAGTTAATTTCCCTCATGTTCCTGGAAATTCAATTCATCATAACACCCATTATAATTTGTAAAGTTTAAATCTCTGCCTTGAAGATAACAACTATATTTAGTATTTTGAAAAAAAAAACACGGGATTAACATAACAGTGGTTAACAGGGATAACAGTCAACGGTTAATGAGCTGAAAGAGAGACACTGGTTGTCATCATACATGTTCCATATTGTAAAATATGGAAGATGTATGATGACAACCATTTTGGTGTAATGGTTAAGGAACTGGACAAGAAATTGGGAGATGTGACTTCTAATCCTGTTTAGGCAGAAAGCCATTTGGTGACCTTAGGCCAGTCACTCTCTCTTAGTCCTAGAAAGGATGCAATGGCAAAGCAATTGTGAACATCTTGTCAAAGGACTTGAAGACACCCTCAATCCTCATTTGCATTTTTCAAAGCGGGCTAGTTCAGCTTGAAATAATTTTATGTAGTTTGAACAACATATGCACAGACCCACACCCCTACATATACGTAGCAAATAAATATTAAATACTGTCCATCTTGGATATATAACGGAAGGAGGAAGCTTGAGAGTTCACAAGGTTAATGCTGTATGGAATGAAACTATGGCTGAATCTGGATGTTCTGCTACGGATACCACGAAGCCGCCTCCCAGAAGGTAACAAGGAAAAAAGGTCGTGAAGAGGATGTGTAGTGTCCCAGATAATCTTACGGACCCTGCTCAAGCAACGCTTCTGTGCTATGTCCTGGATGGGAGGGAGGGAACTGCCAATGATCTTTTCAGCCATTCTCACCACTCTCTGCACCGCCTTCCTGTCTGAAGCAGTGATGCTTCCAAACCAGACTGTGATGCTATATGATAGGATGCTCTCGATCATCCCCCTGTAGAAAGTGGTTAAGACAGGGGAAGGAAGATGTGCTTTTCTCATGCGACGCAGAAAATGCAGGCGTTGCTGTGCCCGCTTCACCAGTTTCTCACTGTTGAGCGACCAAGTCAGCCTACTTGTTAGCTGCACACCCAGGAATTTGATGCTGGTAACCATCTCCACAGGTGAATCATTAATGCACAGAGAAGTATGGCTGTGCCTGCCTTTTCTGAAAACAACAATGATCTCTTTGGTTTTTCCAGTATTTAAAACTAGGCTGTTTTCCTTACACCAGTTCACCAACCCCTCAACCTCCTTGCGGTAAGCTTCCACCTTGTCATCCTGAATAAGGCCCACTACTGTTGTATCATCTGTGAACTTCACAATATGGTTGGTGGCAAACCTAGCACAACAGTCATGGGTCAACAGGGTGAACAGCAGCAGACTTAAGACGCAGCCCTGAGGAGAACCTGTGCTCAAGAAAATGGTATTAGAGGTATTTGTTCCAACTCGCATAAGAATCAAGAATCCAGTTGCACAAAGGAGTGTTTAATCCTAAAAGGCCCAGTTTGTCTACTAGATGCTGGGGAATGATTGTGTTAAATGCTGAACTGAAGTCGACAAACAACAAACGCACATGAGTATTTCTTTCCTCTAAGTGCTTCAAGCTCAGATGGAGAATGGAAGAAATAGCATCCTCCGTAGAGCAATTTGGTCAGTAGGCAAACTGAAGCAGGTCAAATGCTGGCGGGAGGCTAGATACAATAATGTCCTTTATCAGCTTCTCAAAGCATTTCATGATGGTGGATGTCAGTGCAACCGGACGGTAATCATTGAGGCCTGTAATTGTGGACTTTTTTGGCACTGGCAAGATGATGGCCATCTTAAAACATGATGAGACCACTGCCTGCTGCAACGAGAGCTTGAAAATATCTGTGAGAACACAAGCCAGCTCCTCTGCGCATTCCCTGAGGACACGTCCAGGGATGTTATCTGGGCCTGCTGCTTTCCGAATGTTAACTGTCTGCAGTGTTTTCTGGACAGAGGTGACATCAAAGCTTGGCACTTGCTCATCAGGATGGGGCACAGCTTGCCTAGCAGGAGTGCTATTTGATGCCTCAAATCTACCAAAAATTCATTCAATTTGTTCAGGAAGTCTGTGTCGTCCTTGCATCTCGATGGAGCCACCTTATAATCCATAATGGCCTGGATCCCTTGCCACATTCGCCTGGTGTTTGTTGGGTCCTGAAAAAAGTTCTGAATTTCCTGGCAATGGGCTTGCTTTGCACCTTTTATGACACTTTTCAGATTTGCTCTGGCTGTTCTAAGTGCCAGCATGTCACCAGATTTAAAAGCCACATTCCGTGCTTTCAGCATCTTGCAGACCTCATAAGTCAGCCACGGTTTTTCATTCGCCCTCACAACAATGCTTTTCAGGACACAGACATCTTCTATGCACTTTTGGATATATGCAGACACCGTGGTGGCTATTAGTCTATTAGTAATCATCTCATTTGACAAATGAAGAGAGGGGACAGAAAAACACTTTTATTTGCTTTTGATTTTCAATCAACATCCTCTGTTCATAATGAAGGATATCAAGCTTAAATTTATGTTATGAGACTGATGCATGTTTTTGTATTAAAAAATAATTGCTATCCTCTCTTCACAAAACAGATAACTTGCATCAACATCAATTGTCAATATATTCTATATTCTATACTGACAGAAAGTTTGCTATATTCGAAAGATATCTTCTTCTTTTTTTCCCAGATATCGATGTCTGCATGAAATGTCCAGAAAATGAATATCTCAATTGTTATGTTTGGTGCTCGGTGAGGCATTCACGAGGCAGCAGGTGAACAACAACTCTTTATTAACAGTTTAAACAGAAGCCTGGCTAACTGCCGCTCCACACCTATTTATACAGTTAGCCACTAGGCGGCAGCCAATAGGATTCAAGTATTAGTTCCTGCTTTAACACAAGTTAATGAGCATGTAGACAGAAAGTCTGGCCCTTAACAGACAGAGTCTTATGACCGTTTTTTTAACATTTCCAAGTAATTGGAATGGGGAGGAACAGGCTTCGACTCAACCCGTCCAAGACCGAGTGGCTGTGGTTTCCAGCGTCACGACATAGCCAGTTGGCTCCATCCCTGGCTATCGGGGGCGAGTCATTAGCCCCCGCGGAGAGGGCCCGCAACTTGGGCGTCCTCCTGGATACTCGGCTGTCTTTAGACGACCATATGACAGCCGTGGCCAGGGGAGCTTTTTATCAGGTTCGCCTGATACACCAGTTGCGCCCCTTTCTGGATCGTGACGCTCTACGCACGGTCACTCAAGCCCTTGTTGTTTCCCGCCTGGACTATTGCAATGCTCTCTACATGGGGCTCCCCTTGAGGTGCACCTGGAGGCTCCAGTTAGTTCAGAATGCGGCCGCGCGGGGGATCCTGGGGGCCTCTAGATACTCCCATGTAACACCTCTCCTGCGCGAGCTGCACTGGCTGCCTGTGGCCTTCCGGGTGCGCTTCAAGGTGTTAGTAACAACCTTTAAAGCGCTCCATGGCAATGGGCCTAGTTATTTGCAAGACCGCCTCCTACCAAACACCTCCCTTCGACCAGTCCGCTCCCACAGAGAGGGCCTCCTTAGGGTGCCGTCGGCCAGACAATGCCGGCTGGCGACCCCCAGGGGGAGAGCCTTCTCTGTGGCAGCTCCTGCCCTCTGGAATGACCTACCCCCCGACCTACGTACAGTTGCGGACCTGCACCTTTTTCGCCGAGCCCTGAAGACCCATCTATTCCGTGCGGCCGGCCTGGCATAGTTTGATTATGTTTTAGTGGGGTTTTTTGTATGGGTGTGTTTTTAGAACAGGCCCGTTATTTAATTTGATTTTAGAACTGCCTATATTTATCATGGTTTTTATTATCGCCTGTTCACCGCCCTGAGTCCCGTAAGGGAGATAGGGCGGTATATAAATTCAATAAATAAATAAATAAATAAATAAATAAATTATCATCAATACATTACACCCTTTCCCCCTAGATAATTCATAAGGCCAATTGTTGAACATATTCCCTTGAATACGTTGGTGGCCTTTTCGCATGCTCCGAACACCTCGGAACTGCTGGAGGCCCCCAGTCTGTCAGCTCGCCTGCCAGGCTTGGTAGACCGGGGCTATGGGACCTGTCTGTTACGGGTAGAATCGAGTCTCTGTGGCTGGTCTGTCCTGGTAGACCCGAGCCAGTGTCCACAGGTGGAACAGAGTCCACTAGTCCAGAAAATGGAGCCGTCTGCTGGCATTGTTCATTGGTTGAAGTATCAGTGTTTGGGACTGACTCACCAGATGCTAGAGCCCCATCCCTTAGTCGGAGAGTTCCGCCGTCACTGGCAGATTCTAATGCACTACTGCAATCATGCTGCTCCTGAGTTTGACTGTCACAAGAGTCATGAGCTAGACTGTCATTAGAGTCATGAGCTGTTGGCTGGTTTGCTAACCTCCGCCGCAGTTGGTTGATGTGCCTGCATAGTACACGACCGTCTTCCAGGACCACTTTGTAAGAAAGTGGCCCAGTCACCTTACAAACTACAGCTACCACCCCTTGCCCATAGTTCCGCACCCAAACCGGGTCGCCCACTTGCAAGCACCGTGGTGTCTTTGGCTCTGTTGTTTGTGATGCAACTCTATCAGGATGCAGGTGATCCAGCTTTGTGATCAAACGCTGGCCCCATCTTAATTCTGCTGGGCTTCTGCCCGTGGAAGTGCAGGGAGTCGTGCGTTGGCAAAGTAAGAAATCGGCTAGCCTATGCTGCCAGTTGCTGGTTACAATCCTTTTTAAGGACTCTTTGGTCATCCTGACCATGCGGTCTGCTTGGTCGTTTGAGGCCGGGTGAAAGGGAGCAGATGTGGCGTGCCTAATCATATTAGCCCTCAAAAAGGACTGGAATTCAGAAGCGATAAACTGAGCCCCATTGTCAGAAATGATCACGTCGGGTAACCCATGTGTGGCAAAAATCCTGTGCAGTTCTTGGATTGTCCTGGCAGTAGTCATAGTAGGGACAGGTGCGACCTCTAACCACTTGGAGTGACTGTCCACCACAATGAGGAAGAGTTGCCCCTGAAAGGGCCCTGCAAAATCAATGTGGATCCTGGACCACGGGACTTGTGTGGTTTCCCATCGATGGACTGGGGCATGGGGAATCTCTGGTCTAGATTGCTGGCAAATGAGGCAGCTGTGAACCTGAGCCTCAATGTCTTTATCCAGCCCAGGCCACCAAAGGTAGCTTCGTGCGAGTGCCTTCATCCGGACTATTCCCGGATGTCCCTTGTGCAGTGACTCTAAGACTCTAGCCCTCAGTGAGTTCGAGACTACCACCTGACTACCCCACAAGACGCACCCCCTGTGAGCTGACAGCTCGTCCATGTAGCCGGAACACCTGCTGGATGAACATGTGACCGGTGGCGCGGGCAGACGGCAAGCCACGACATGGAATGAAATGCACCATCTTGGTCAGCATCTCCACCACCACAAACATCATCGTGAATCCAGAAGACGGGGGTAAGTCCGTCAGAAAGTCCATGGACACAGCCCCCCAGGGTCGTTTGGGTGTCGGCAAGGGCTGCAGTAGTCCGGGCAGGGCCCCTGTCGCTGACTTGGCCTGCCTACATGAAATACAAGAGGAGACGTAGGTCTGAACGTCGTGTCAGATTCGGGGCCACCAGAAGGTCCGGGAGACCAAGTTCAGGGTCTTGAACAGGCCAAAATGCCCCGGCGCCGGATTGTCGTGACACTGGCTGAGGATGAGTCCCCTGAACGGGCCCCCAGGAACATAGAGCCGATCACGATAGTGGAGGAGTCCATCCGTGACTGTCCATGGGGAATTGGGCCCCACCTCCTCCTTTCGCTGAGCCACCCAACCATCCTGCTGCTGGGCCTCCCGAATCCGAGCCCGTATATCTATCAGCTCTCGTACCGCAGCAAAAGACTCGATAGGGAGCACTGTCCTGGGCAGAAGCTTGTCTTCTGCTCGGGAATATTCGGGCTTCCTGGACAGAGCATCCGCTCTTTGATTGTGACCGCTGGGTACGTACGTCACCCGGAAATTGAACCTCGCAAAGAAGAGAGACCACCGGATCTGGCGTTGGTTCAATTTCCGAGCGGTCTGCAGGCTCTCCAAATTCTTATGGTCCGTCCGGACCTCGA
>NW_015388581.1:164003-166951 GCF_001527695.2 Protobothrops mucrosquamatus
CTGCTCGGGAATATTCGGGCTTCCTGGACAGAGCATCCGCTCTTTGATTGTGACCGCTGGGTACGTACGTCACCCGGAAATTGAACCTCGCAAAGAAGAGAGACCACCGGATCTGGCGTTGGTTCAATTTCCGAGCGGTCTGCAGGCTCTCCAAATTCTTATGGTCCGTCCGGACCTCGATTTGATGACGTGCCCCTTCCAAATGATGCCTCCAGGCCTCGAATGCCACTTTAATGGCCAATAGCTCCTTCTCCCAGATGGTATAGTTGCGCTCCGCCGGATTCAATTTCCGTGAATAGTACGCGCAAGGGAAGAGGGCACCTTCGGGCGTCGTCGCCTGGAGTAACACCGCCCCAGTGGCAATGTCCGAGGCATCCGCCTCCACGACAAATGGCCGTTGCAGGTCAGGATGCTTCAGGATGGGCTCCTTCATAAAGGCTTCCTTCAAAGCCTGGAAAGCCCATTGTTCTGGAGCGTCCCACTGGAACCGAGTCTTTTTCTGCAGGAGCCGAGTAAGGGGGGCTGTCATGGTAGCAAACCCGGGGATGAAGGTCTGGTAATAGTTGGCGAACCCAAGAAGTCGCTGGACATCCTTCACACGACGTGGGGGTTTCCAACTCTGCAAAGGCTCAACTTTACTCGGCTCCATGGCGATGCCCTCAGGAGAAATACAGTGACCCAAGAACTCTATAGTCGTCTTGTAGAACTGACACTTCTCTAATTTAGCATACAGCTGATGTTCTCGGAGCCGCTGCAGGACCTGACGAAGATGCTGATGATGCACCTCTCGCAATGGGGAATAGATGACGTTTGGGGGGGGTTGTATTTTTACTGTGGGGACCCTGGGCATTTGGCCGCATTCTGCCCCAAGAAGCAACGAAGGGCGTCTGTGACCGAGACTGCCCCAAGACTGCCACCTGCTCCTCTGTTGGGAAACGGCCCAAACCCGACCTAAAGGGCATTTTGGGTCGGGCATCCCGCAACACCGAGCGACACCCTTCAGATGCTGCCCAAGGACCCCCACGGCGTCTGATATTGGAGGCGCGCCTGATTCTTCCCGGGTTGCCCAAAAGGATTCCCGTCCATGCATTGATTGACTCTGGGGCCACTACGAACTTTATGGACGCAGCATTTGTAGCCAAATGCGCAGTTCCCCAATGCCCGGTGGAACCGCCGATGTTAGTGGAGACCATTGATGGTCGAGTGCTCCTGTCTGGGCCAATTAAGGCCGTCACACAACCGTTATGTATAGCCATCATTTCACATGAGGAGGCCATCCAGTTCTATATATCAGACCTGCATTTTCCCGTGGTCTTGGGACTGGCGTGGCTCCGGGCGCATGACCCACAGATTTATTGGTCACAGAACATGGTCACCTTCCCAAGCTTGCAGTGCGTGGACCACACCCGCCACATCTGTGCCGGTCAGGTAGAGGGGCCCATGGGGGTCTCCTTACCCTCCGAATTGGTGGATTATGCTGATATGTTCAGCGAGACTGAGGTGGATCAATTGCCTCCGCACAGGCCCTATGACTACCCCATTGACTTAGTCCCTGACACGCCTCTCCCAGTGGGGCGTTTGTATTCCATGTCGGACCCCGAGTTGGCGGCGTTCCGGGACATTTTGGACAAGAATTTGGCTCGGGGTTTTATTCGGTCCTCATCGTCACCAGTGTCTGCACCCGTGCTCTTCGTCAAGAAGAAGTCCGCCGAATTGCGGCTTTGCTGTGATTACAGGAAATTAAATGGCATCACGGTGCGCAACCGATACCCGCTGCCCCTCTTCCCCGAACTCTTAAACCGGCTCCGGGAGGCAAAGATCTTCACGAAACTGGACTTGCGTGGAGCTTATAACCTTGTCAGAGTTCTGTCGGGTGATGAATAGAAGACGGCGTTTGGTAATTGGTAAAGGCACTTCGAGTACACGGTGATGCCATTTGGCCTGACCAACGCCCCCGTGTTTCAGCATTTTATGAACGACATCTTCCGGGACTTGTTAGATCAGTTCGTTGTGATATACCTGGACGACATCCTGATCTACTCCCCATCGTGAGAGGTGCATCATCAGCATCTTCGTCAGGTCCAGCAGCGGCTCCGAAAACATCGGCTATATGCTGAATTAGAGAAGTGTCAGTTCTACAAGACGACTATAGAGTTCTTGGGTCACTGTATTTCTTCTGAGGGCATCGCCATGGAGCCGAGTAAAGTTGAGTCTTTGCAGAGTTGGCAACCCCCACATCGTGTGAAGGATGTCCAGCGACTTCTTGGGTTCACCAACTATTACCGGACTTTCATCCCCGGGTTTGCTACCATGACAGCCCCCCTTACTCGGCTCCTGCAGAAAAAGACTCGGTTCCAGTGGGATGCTCCAGAACAATGGGCTTTCCAGGCTTTGAAGGAAGCCTTTATGAAGGAGCCCATCCTGAAGCATCCTGAAGCCTCCGACATTGCCATTGGGACGGTGTTACTCCAGATGACGACACCCGGTGGTGCCCTCTTCCCTTGCGCGTACTACTCACAGAAACTGAACCCGGCTGAGCGCAACTATACCATCTGGGAGAAGGAGCTACTGGCCATTAAAGTGGCGTTCGAGGCCTAGAGGCATCATCTGGAAGGGGCGCGGCATCAAATCGAGGTCCGGAAGGACCATAAGAATTTGGAAAGCCTGCAGACCGCTCGGAAATTGAACCAATGCCAGATTCGGTGGTCTCTCTTCTTTGCGAGGTTCAATTTCTGTGTAACGTACATACCTGTTCTGTCCCAGCCTACGTCCGTCTTTGTTGCGTCACAAAAACAAACCCCTCTTTAACAGTAGGCTGGGAAAACCAACCCCTTTTTATTACAAAAACAGTCCTGATAAGTTTGCTCAAAAACAAAAACAACAGAATACTTTTCCAACAGATAATTGGTTAAAAAATCAGACAGAGCAGGAGTTTAAACAAAACATTC
>NW_015388581.1:167312-171352 GCF_001527695.2 Protobothrops mucrosquamatus
TCTTACAAACGGTTGCCTTCAGCAACCAGCACCGCCCACACCTCCTCTTTTTATACAGCAGTTCCAAGGCGTTGCCTCTCAGTGCCTTCTCCGTTTTCTCTGGAGTTGTCCCATTGACTGCTGTTGATTTACCCTTGCTAATTGCCTGCGTGCGTGAGCATCAATTAGCAAGTCCATCAGGTGTGCGTCGTCTGAGTCTAACTCAGTCCCCTCACACAGTTGAGCTTCATCAGGAACACGACTGGAGGGGCCAGGCTCTTCATCAAGCCGTGAGTCCTGTAATTCATCAGAGCCTCCCTCTGACCCTGATGGCCGTTCAAATGCCTCCTCCACCTCCTCCTCAGATTCCTCAGACAGCTGTTGGGAACACAGGCTGGCACGGAATCACGACACTATCCCACACCGCAGGGCCCTTCCCCCGGGTCTGCCGATCCGGATGCGGTTGGGATGGGAATTGGTCATGAAAGGCGGTCACCAAAGCAGGGGCATGAACGGTGGTCGCATCCTCCCAGGTGAACTCCTCTGGTCCGTACCTTTCCATTCAATCAGGTACTGGAAGCGGCCTTTCACCCAACGGGAGTCCCGAATGCTGGCAACCTCGTACTCGGGAGCACTGTCTCCATCACATTGTTCCGGTGGGGGAGGTTCGGCTCGGCGAAGTGGACACGCCGGTTGCTCAGGGACCAAGAGAGAACGGTGAAAGACCGGCTGTACCCGCAGGGAACGTGGCAGAGTTAAGCGATAGGCGAGCGGATTGATGACAGCCTCGATTGGGAATGGTCCTACATATCGGTGGTCTAATTTCTTGGCTGGCCGGGTTGACGGTTCCTGGTGGACAGCCATACCCGCTCTCCCAACGTTAGTAGAGGCGTATCCTGCCTCGACCGATCAGCAAACCTTTTGTAGTCAGCCTTGGCCTTCTCGAACTGTCGCTGCACTAATCGATGGATCGCCTGTAACTCTGCCATGTAGTCGTTCGCTGGTGGTCCCGGTGCGTCTAGTGGGGAAAGAGGGAAAAACCGAGGGTGATAGCCCACATTGGCTAAGAATGGGGTCATCTGCGTGGAGGTGTGCTGGGAGTTATTGAACGCAAACTCAGCCACCGCCAGATAGTCCACCCAATTGTTCTGCTGCTGATTGACATAGCAGCGCAGATATTGCTCCAGGATCCCGATGACCTTCTCGGTCCCTCCGTCAGTTTGGGGATGATGTGCGGAGAGGCAGATCTTGACATCCAATGCCTACATCAACCCCTGCCACAAACGGGCTGTGAACTGGGCCCCTCTATCGGACACGACCCTATCAGGAAGACCATGCAGCCAGAACACAAGCTGGATGAACATGCGACCGGTGGCGCGGGCAGACGGCAAGCCACGGCATGGGATGAAATGCGCCATCTTGGTCAGCATTGTTGTGATTCCGTGCCAGCCTGTGTTCCCAACAGCTGAGTCTGAGGAATCTGAGGAGGAGGTGGAGGAGGCCTTTGAAGGGCCGTCAGGGTCAGAGGGAGGCTCTGAGGAATTACAGAACTCACGGCTTGATGAAGAGCCTGGCCCCTCCAGTTGTGTTTCTGATCAAGCTCAGCTGTGTGAGGAGCATGAGTCAGATTCGGAAGGCTCACACCTGGATTTGCTAATTGATGCTCGCAGATGTCGTCAGGTAGCGAGAGAAAAAAAAAAGCAGTCAATGCGACAACTCCAAAGTAAAAGAAGGCAATGAGAGGCAACGCCCTGGGATTGCTGTATAAAAAGGGGAGGTGTGGGCAGTGCTGCTTGCTGAAGGCAACCGTTTGCAAAGTGCTTCTTGGAATCCTGGTCTGTTCGTCTTGTTTGCAACGTGTTCCTGTGGACTATTTCCTTCCTTTGGACTTGAGCTTTGCTGTTTGTGTTTTGGACTTATTGACAGGTTTGTCACCCAAATAAAAGGGATTTTGTTTTGTTTTAAAGTCTCCAGCCTACTGTATCAGCAGGGGTTTGGTCCTTGTGCCTCTAACAAGGACGGCAATAGGCTGGGATAGAACAGTTTTCCTTCAGCCTCACCCCCTACTATCATGGAGCAGCTACGTGCTGAGAACGCCCAGCTTGCTCAGCAGCTGGCTTTATCTGCTCAAGTTGCTCAGCTATCTGCCCACGTTCCTGCTGCTCCACCACCACCCAGGAGAAAATGCCAAGTGGGGAGGCCAGACAAATTTGATGGCAACCCGGACATGTTTCCTGTTTTCATGGGACAATGCCACTTGTATATCAGTGTGAAAGCAGTGTGAAAGCAGTGGGGTTTATGATAAGTATGCTCTCTGGTCCTGCAGCTCGTTGGGGCACACCCTTGCTAGCCCAACCTAGTCCATTGATGGACAACTTTGTGGGGTTTTGTGAGTACATGCGGTTAATGTATGAAGACCCCATCAAGACCCAGACAGCTACCCGGCATTTGAAGGCTCTGAGGCAAGGCCGACGCCCCCTGCAGGGCTATATCAGCAAATTTTGGCTGCTTAGCCAGGATTCAGCCTGGAATGAGGCTGCGCTCGTGGACGCTTTCCAGGATGGGTTGTCTGAGGAGATGCTGGATGAGCTGGCCCGTGTTGATATTCCCCCGGACCTTACTAGGTTCATTCATCTTTGTTTGCGGATTGACACCCGGCTGCAGCAGCAAAGGAGTCGCCATGCCATCCCAGAGACCCATACGGCCCCCGTTGTGAGTGCGACCCAGGTCCAGAGGGAGGAGCCAATGGAGTTAGGTGCTGCCAGACCTCGTCTATCGGTGGCAGAGATGAACAGGTGATGTTTGGGGGGGTTGTGTTTTTACTGTGGGGACCCTGGGCATTTGGCCGCTTTCTGCCCCAAGAAGCGACGAGGGGCGTCTGTGACGGAGCTTGTCCCGAGACTGCCATCGGCTCCCCTATCGGGAAACGGCCCACGCCCGACCTGAAAGGCCTTTTGGGTCAGGCATCCCGCACCTTCGAGCGACACCCTTCTGATGCTGCCCACGGACCCCCAAAACATTTGATCTTGGAGGCGCGCCTGATTCTTCCTAAGTTGGCCAAGGGGATTCCTGTCCATACGTTGATTGACTCTGGGGCCACTACGAACTTTATAGACGCAGCATTTGTGGCTCAATGGGCGATTCCCCAATGCCCCGTGGATCCACCGATGTTAGTGGAGACCATTGATGGTTGAGTGCTTCAATCTGGGCCAATTAAGGCTGCCACGCAACCGCTATGTATGGCCATCAGTACCCATGAGGCCATCCAGTTTTATATCACCTCAGACCTGCATTTCCCTGTGGTCTTGGGAATGGCGTGCCTTCGAGCGCATGACCCACAGATTTATTGGTCACAGAACTTGGTCACCTTTCCAAGCTTGCAGTGCGTGGACCACACCCGCCACATCTGTGCCGGTCAGGTAGAGGGGCCCATGGGGGTCTCCTTACCCTCTGAATTGGCGGATTATGCTGATGTGTTCAGCGAGACGGAGGCGGATCAATTGCCCCCGCACAGGCCCTATGACTGCCCCATTGACTTAGTCCCTGACGCGCCTCTCCCAGTGGGGCATTTGTATTCCATGTCGGACCCAGAGTTGGCCGCGTTGCGGGACTTTTTGGACAAGAATTTGGCCCGTGGTTTTATTCGGCCCTCGTCCTCGCCAGTGTCCACACCCGTACTCTTCGTCAAGAAAAAGTCCGGTGAATTGCGGCTGTGCTGTGATTATCGGAAATTGAATGCCATCACGGTGCGCAACCGATACCCGCTGCCCCTCATCCCCGAACTCTTGGACCGGCTCCGTGAGGCAAAGATCTTCACAAAACTGGACTTGCGTGGAGCTTATAACCTTGTCAGAGTTCGGTTGGGTGATGAGTGGAAGACGGCGTTTGGTACTCGGTACGGGCACTTCGAGTACACGGTGATGCCATTTGGCCTGACTAACGCCCCTGCCGTGTTCCAGCACTTTATGAACGATATTTTCCGGGACTTGTTAGATCAGTTCGTTGTGATATACCTGGACGACATCCTGATCTATTCCCCATCGCGAGAGGTGCATCATCAG
>NW_015388581.1:173157-174283 GCF_001527695.2 Protobothrops mucrosquamatus
TCTTCCCAACAGAGATAATTGCAATTTTTTCCAATCATTTAAATCCTTTTGTACCTTAACCCATAAGGCTTCATAATTATTCTTATACAATTTTGCATTAGAAGCTGTAATATAAACCCCCAAATATTTTATCTTTTTAACCATTTCAAAACCTGTAAGTGTGACTAACATATCTTTATCATCCTTAGACATATTTTTCAGTAATATCTTAGTCTTGTTACAGTTAACCTTAAAACCAGAAACTTTCCCATATTGTGCAATAATTTCAGCCACATCAGTTACCGAATCTATTGGCTGAGTTAATGTTAACACTAGGTCATCTGCAAAAGCTCTTAATCTATAATCAATCTTGTTAACCTTAATTCCTTTTATTACAGAAGACTCACGAATTTTAATTAACAAAATCTCCATTGTTAACACAAATAACAATGGAGATAAAGGACATCCTTGTCTAGTTCCTTTTTCAATTTTAAATGCTTCTGTTACCCCCCCATTAACTATAATCTGTGCTGATTGCTGTTGATAAATGGCCTTAAGAGCAGAAATTTTTTTTCCCCAAAATTCATTCTATCTATAACCTGAAACAAAAAACCCCAATCTAATTGATCAAATGCTTTTTCAGCATCTAAAAATATAAAAGCAGCCAGAATTTGGTTATTCATATCCAAATACTCAATTAAATTAATAATCTGTCTTACATTATACTTCATGTATCTTCCAGTTATGAATCCAGATTGGTCACTATGAATCAATTGGCACAACACTTGCATTAATCTATTTGCCAATACTTTTGAAAAAATCTTGTAATCTATATTCAATAAAGATATAGGTCTATAATTCTTGGGTTGCGTCAAATCCTGACCCTCCTTTGGTATTAAAGATATAAAAGCAGTCCTCCAAGTAAAAGGTACCTCTTTGCCCAGCAAGATACTATTAAACAGTTCCTGTAGTGGTTCTATCATTTCTTCAATTAATATCTTATAATAAACTGCTGTAAATCCATCTGTACCTGGGGCTTTACCAACCTTTAATTGTTTAATTGCCCCCTTAATCTCCTCAACTGTAATTAAACTATTCATTTTTTCCCTTTGATTATCTGACAATCTAGGACAGTGTGCCTCCTGTA
>NW_015388581.1:176601-179214 GCF_001527695.2 Protobothrops mucrosquamatus
GCAAACAACATCATTTTTATGTTGCTTCAAATAGTAAAATATCTTTTTTCTTTTCTGCGGTGAATTCAAGCCATTAACATTCCATGTCAGGAACCTTGCCATCTTTAGTGGCAGAGAGCCTCAGGAACGCCCCTTGCAAATCAGCCGTCACTGATCTCTTCGGTCTCGCTCCTCCCACTGACTCTGAACTTACTTGCTGCGCTATGGGTACCGCATCCACTTTTCGTTGCTCTCTTTCTTTACGTCTGTGAGCTGCACGGGTCAATCTCTGTGATTTTGGATCATCTTTAATTTCCAAAAGTTGTAACTCAGCTTGAGCTTGAGCTTGTAAATTAGTAACGCTTGATGATAATGTGGCTCCTTGAGTGTCTTTATCTTCAGGAATTCTTTCCTTCCTAATACCTTGTGGAGACACTGATGAACCTGCTTTCAAAATTGAACTGTAAAAATCTTTTGCTTTTGCCACCGTGTTAAGCCGATAACGTATGCCCATATAATTAACCATTATACCAGCTGGTATATCCCATCTGAATTGAATTTGTCTCACTTTCAATTCTTCAGCCAAAAAAGCAAAATCCTTTCTTCTTCTAAGTATCTTGGGTGGTATTTCTTTTAAGATTATCACGTCTTGTCCTAAAATTTGAAATCTCTGTTTGTAAAAAGCTTGAATAATTTCATTGCAGATTGATTTTCTTGAAAAGTAAATAACAACATCTCTTGGAAGGTTTCTCTGTCTCGCAACCCATGAGTTAACTCTGAAAATTTTTTCCATTTCTCTCATAATTTCTTCAGGTTGGCAGGACAGAACCAAGGCAAATTCTGCTGCAATTTCCTCCTCCAATTTTTCTTGGACATTTTCCCTCAGCCCTCTTATTCTCAACGCATGTTCCATTTCTCTAAATTGTGACATAAGAATCTCATTCTGATTTATATCAGCATTCTCTTCCACTTTCCCCAGTCTAATTTCCAAAATTTCAACATGTTCCTCCACTTCTTCCACACGCCCTTCAATGCGTTCTACATGGCCAACCAAACCTTGCAGTGCAAACACTATATCATCTCTCATCTCAACATTTTTTTCTTCAAGTTTCTCCTCAAGTTTCTCCTCAAGTTTCTTTTCAAGCAGCTCATCCATTTCACATCTAATCTGTTTGGCAGTGTCCTTCAGAGCATCTTGTAAATCTTTCAATGTTAAGGCTGGCATTGGAGGAGAGGGCGGGGGAGTAGGTTTTGTCTGCTGTGATGTTTGTACAGCTGGGGAAGAGCTCGAGCTTTTCTGAGGAGCAAAAGTTCCCCCACGCTTTGAAGCCATTTTACTTTCTCTTCTCTTCTCCTCTAATTTTATTTATATAATATAATGTCCAATAAAATTTTGTAGAAACTGCCACCAGAAACAAAAGCAAATGGCTTGCCCACCAACAATACAAGCAAATCTGATACAATAGTAATCCAGCAGAAAGTGAAAGTAGAATTGAAAGTCCCCAGAAAGTAAAAGTCTCTGTCAAAGAGCAAAACGCCCTTCCGTGGCCATTTTTTTTCCTTTCTTCTTTAACTTAAAATATCAGTGGAGAAGCCTTATTAACTTCAGAGCTAAAGGCTCAAATCCTTCCATCTTCCAAGCTCCTGGATCGCTCTGCTCATAAAAGTTTACTCACGATCTCCCAAAAGCAGAGGTTGAATCCGCGTCTGGCTTCGTTCACCGGAACGGAGGCAGCCCGAAGCGCGGAGAAGTCCCTGACTCTGGGGGAACTCACCTTCACCCCCACAGCTGTGAAACTGTGAGAGCTCGGGAGCTCTACCCCTATCAGGGAAGCTCCCCCCCTCTCCTTTGCCCAGGGAAGGGGATTCTGAGCCGCAGAGCAGCTGTTAGGCGCTGCTCCTGCGGCTCTTACGCGTCCTCGGGGCGGGCGGCTCGGAGAAAAGCTGCCATCGGCGCCGGGATTCAAACCGGAAGTGGGGTTCGCCAACTATTACCGGACTTTCATCCCCGGGTTTGCTACCATGACAGCCCTCCTTACTCAGCTCCTGCAGAAAAAGACTCGGTTCCAGTGGGATGCTCCAGAACAACGGGCTTTCCAGGCTTTGAAGGAAGCCTTCATGAAAGAGCCCATCCTGAAGCATCCTGACCCGCAACGGCCATTTGTCGTGGAGGCGGATGCCTCCGACATTGCCATTGGGGCTGTGTTACTCCAGGCGACGACGCCCAGCAGTGCCCTCTTCCCTTGCGTGTACTATTCACGGAAATTGAATCCGGTGAAGCGCAACTATACCATCTGGGAGAAGGAGCTATTGGCCATTAAAGTGGCATTCGAGGCCTGGAGGCATCATCTGGAAGGGGCGTGTCATCAAATCGAGGTCCGGACGGACCATAAGAATTTAGAAAGCCTGCAGACCGCTCGGAAATTGAACCAACACCAGATCCGGTGGTCTCTCTTCTTTGCGAGGTTCAATTTCCGGGTGACGTACGTACCCAGCGGTCACAATCAAAGAGCGGATGCTCTGTCCAGGAAGCCCGAATATTCCCGAGCAGAAGACAAGCTTCTGCCCAGGACAGTGCTCCCTATCGAGTCTTTTGCTGCGGTGCGGGAGCCGATAGATGTACGGGCTCGGATT
>NW_015388581.1:179831-193174 GCF_001527695.2 Protobothrops mucrosquamatus
CCAGATCCGGTGGTCTCTCTTCTTTGCGAGGTTCAATTTCCGGGTGACGTACGTACCCAGCGGTCACAATCAAAGAGCGGATGCTCTGTCCAGGAAGCCCGAATATTCCCGAGCAGAAGACAAGCTTCTGCCCAGGACAGTGCTCCCTATCGAGTCTTTTGCTGCGGTGCGGGAGCCGATAGATGTACGGGCTCGGATTCGGGAGGCCCAGCAGCAGGATGGTTGGGTGGCTCAGCGAAAGGAGGAGGTGGGGCCCAATTCCCCATGGACAGTCACGGATGGACTCCTCCACTATCGTGATCGGCTCTATGTTCCTGGGGGCCCGCTCAGGGGACTCATCCTAAGCCAGTGTCACGACAATCCGGCGGCGGGGCATTTTGGCCTGTTCAAGACCCTGAACTTGGTCTCCCGGACCTTCTGGTGGCCCCGAATCTGACACGACATCCAGACCTACGTCTCCTCTTGTATTTCATGTAGGCAGGCCAAGTGACAGGGGCCCCGCCCGGACTACTGCAGCCCTTGCCGACACCCAAACGACCCTGGGGGGCTGTGTCCATGGACTTTCTGACGGACGTACACCCGTCTTCTGGATTCACGATGGTGTTTGTTGTGGTGGACATGCTGAGCAAGATGGCACATTTCATCCCATGCCGTGGCTTGCTGTCTGTCCGCGCCACCGGTCGCATGTTCATCCAGCAGGTGTTTCGGCTACATGGTCTTCCTGATAGGGTTGTGTCCGATAGGGGGGCCCAGTTCGCAGCCTGTTTCTGGCAGGGGTTGATGCAGGCGTTAGACGTCAAGATCTGCCTCTCGTCCGCACATCATCCCCAAACTGACGGAGGGACCGAGAAGGTCATCGGAATCCTGGAGCAATATCTGTGCTGCTATGTCAATCAGCAGCAGAACAATTGGGTGGACTATTTGGCGGTGGCTGAGTTTGCGTTCAATAACTCTCAGCACACCTCCACGCAGATGACACCATTCTTAGCCAATGTGGGCTATCCCCCTCGGTTTTTCCCTCTTTCCCCACTAGATGCACCGCGACCACCAGCGAATGACTATCTGGCAGAGTTACAGGCGATCCATTGATTTGTACAGCGACAGTTGGAGAAGGCCAAGGCTGACTACAAAAGGTTTGTCGATCGGTCGAGGCGGGATACGCCTCCACTATCGGTGGGAGATCGGGTATGGCTGTCCACCAGGAACCTACCGTCAACCCGGCCAGTCAAGAAATTAGACCACCGATATGTAGGACCGTTCCCCATCGAGGCTGTCATCAATCCGGTCGCCTATCGCTTAACTCTGCCACGTTTCATGCGGGTACATCTGGTCTTTCACCGCTCTCTGTTGGTCCCTGAGCAACCGGCGTGTCCACTCCGCCGAGCCGAACCTCCCCCACCAGAACAACGTGATGGAGACAGTGCTCCCGAGTACGAGGTTGCCAGCATTCGGGACTCACACCTGGATTTGCTAATTGATGCTCGCAGACGTCTTCAGGTAGCGAGAGAAAAACAACAGCAGTCAATGCGACAAATCCAAAGTAAAAGGAGAAGGCAATGAGAGGCAACGCCCTGGGATTACTGTATAAAAAGGGGAGGTGTGGGCGGTGCTGGTTGCTGAAGGCAACCATTTGCAAAGTGCTTCTTGGAATCCTGGTCTGTTCGTCTTGTTTCCAACGTGTTCCTGAGGACTATTTCCTTCCTTTGGACTTGAGTTTTGCTGTTTGTGTTTTGGACTTATTGACAGGTTTGTCACCCAAATAAAAGGGATTCTGTTTTGTTTTAAAGTCTCCAGCCTATTGTATCAGCAGGGGGTTGGTCCTTGTGCCTCTAACAAGGACGGCAATAGGCTGGGATAGAACAAGCATGTCCACCACCACGAACACCGTCGTGAATCCAGAAGACGGGGGTAAGTCCGTCAGGAAGTCCATGGACACATGTTTCCTGTTTTCATGGGACAATGCCACCTGCATATCAGTGTGAAAGCAGATGATTTCCCCACTGACCGGGATAAAGTGGGGTTTATGATAAGCCTGCTCTCTGGTTCTGCAGCTCGTTGGGGCACACCCTTGCTAGCCCAACCTAGTCCATTGATGGACAACTTTGTGGGGTTTTGTGATTACATGCGGATGATGTATGAGGACCCCATAAAGACCCAGACAGCTACCCAGCGTTTGAAAGCTCTGAGGAAAGGCCAACGCCCCCTGCAGGGCTATATCAGCGAATTTCAGCTGCTTAGCCAGGATTCAGCCTGGAATGAGGCTGCGCTCGTGGACGCTTTCCAGGATGGATTATCGGAGGAGATGCTGGATGAGCTGGCCTGTGTTGATGTTCTCCCGGATTTTAATGGGCTCATTCATCTCTGTCTGCGGATCGACGCCCGGCTGCAGCAGCGAAGGAGTCGCCGTGCCACCCCAGAGCATCAAATTTGTCCGGCCTCACCACTTGGCATTTTCTCCTGGGTGGTGGTGGAGCAGCAGGAACATGGGCAGATAGCTGAGCAACTTGGGCAGATAACAAAGCCAGCTGCCGGGAGAGCTGGGCGTTCTCAGCACGTAGCTGCTCCATAATAGTAGGGGGTTAGGCTGAAGGCAAACTGTTCTGTCCCAGCCTACGTCTGTCTTTGTTGCATCACAAAAACAAACCCCTCTTTAACAGTAGGCTGGGAAAACCAACCCCTTTTTATTACAAAAACAGTCCTGATAAGTTTGCTCAAAAACAAAAACAACAGAATACTTTTCCAACAGATAATTGGTTAAAAAATCAGACAGAGCAGGAGTTTAAACAAAACATTCATCGGTAAAACAAACAGACCATGATCCCTGGAAGTTCTTACAAACGGTTGCCTTCAGCAACCAGCACCGCCCACACCTCCTCTTTTTATACAGCAGTTCCAAGGCGTTGCCTCTCAGTGCCTTCTCCTTTTTGCCTGGAGTTGTCCCATTGACTGCTGTTGATTTACCCTTGCTAATTGCCTGCGTGCACGAGCATCAATTAGCAAGTCCATCAGGTGTGCGTCGTCTGAGTCTGACTCAGTCCCCTCACACAGCTGAGCTTCATCAGGAACACGACTGGAGGGCCCAGGCTCTTCATCAAGCCGTGAGTCCTGTAATTCATCAGAGCCTCCCTCTGACCCTGATGGCCCCAAATGCCTCCTCCACCTCCTCCTCAGATTCCTCAGATTCAGATGTTGGAAACACAGGCTGGCACGGAATCACGACAATACCTAGTAGTCACAACCAAAGAGTGGATGCTCTGTCCAGGAAGCCCAAATATTCCTGAGCAGAAGACAAGCTTCTGCCCAGGACAGTGCTCCCCATTGAGTCTTTTGCCGCGGTGCGGGAGCCGATAGATGTACGGGCTCGGATTCGGGAGGCCCAGCAGCAGGATGGGTGGGTGGCTCAGCGAAAGGAGGAGGTGGGGCCCAATTCCCCACGGACAGACACAGATGGACTCCTCCACTATCGTGACCGGCTCTATGTTCCGGGAGGGCCGCTCAGGGGACTCATCCTCAGCCAGTGTCACGACAATCCGGCGGCGGGGCATTTTGGCTTGTTCAAGACCCTGAACCTGGTCTCCCGTACCTTCTATTGGCCACGAGTCTGACACGACGTCCAGGCCTACGTTACGTCCTGTATCCCATGTAGGCAGGCCAAGTCAGCGATGGGAGCCCTGCCCGGACTACTGCAGCCCTTGCCGACACCCAAAAGACCCTGGGGGGCTTTATCCATGGACTTCCTGATGGACTTACCCCCGTCTTCTGGATTCACAACGGTGTTCATGGTGGTGGACATGCTGACCAAGATGGCGCATTTCATCCCATGCCGTGGCTTGCCTTCTGCCCACGCCACCGGTCGTATTTTCATCCAGCAGGTGTTCCGGCTGCACGGCCTCCCTTATAGGGTCGTGTCCGATAGAGGGGCCCAGTTCACAGTCCTTTTCTGGCAGGGCTTGATGCAGGTGTTGGATGTCAAGATCTGCCTCTTGTCCGCACATCATCCCCAAACTGATAGAGGAACCGAGAAGGTCATCGGGATCCTCGAGCAATATCTGCACTGCTATGTCAATCAGCAGCAGAACAATTGGGCGGACTATCTGGCGGTGGCTGAGTTCACGTTCAATAACTCGCAGCACACCTCCACGCAGATGACACCGTACTTGGCCAATGTGGCGATCCATCGATTGGTGCGGTGACAGAGAAGGCCAAGGCCGACTACAAAAGGTTTGCTGATAGGTCGAGGCGGGATACGCCTCCACTAATGGTGGGAGATCGGGTATGGCTGTCCACCAGGAACCGTCAACCCGGCCAGCCAAGAAATTAGACCACCGATATTTAGGACCATTCCCAATCGAGGCTGTCATCAATCCGGTCGCCTATCGCTTAACTCTGCCACGTTCCCTACGGGTACATCCGGTCTTTCATCGGTCTCTGTTGGTCCCTGAGCAACCGGCGTGTCCACTTCGCTGAGCCAAACCTCCCCCACCGGAACAACGTGATGGAGACAGTGCTCCTGAGTACGAGGTCGCCAGCATTCGGGAGTCCCGTTGGGTGAAAGGTCGCTTTCAGTACCTGATCGAATGGAAAGGCTATGGACCAGAGTTCACCTGGGAGGGTGCGACCACCGTTCATGCTCCTGCCTTGGTGACCGCCTTTCATGAACACTTCCCATCCCGACCACATCCGGATCGGCAGACTCGGGGGAAGGGCCCTGCAGTGCGGGATAGTGTCATGATTCCGTGCCAGCCTGTGTTCCCAACAGCTGAGTCCGGGGAATCCGAGGAAGAGGTGGAGGAGGCATTTGGAGTGCCATCAGTGTCAGAGGGAGGCTCTGATGAATTACAAGACTCACAATCTGATGAAGAGCCTGGCCCCTCCAATCGTGTTCTGGATGAAACTCAGCTGTGTGGGGAGGATGAGTCAGACTTGGAGGATTCACAGCTGATAGACATGATTGATGCTTGTAGACGCAGGCAATTATCTAGAGCAGGTCAGCAGCAGTCAATACGACAACTCCAGGGGAGGAGGAGAAGGCATTGAGAAGCCACGCCTTGGGACTGCTTTATAAAAGGGGAAGATGTGGGCGGTGCTGGTTGCTGAAGGCAACCGTTTGTAAAGAACTTCCAGGGATCATGGTCTGTTTGTTTTACCAGTGAATTTCTTGTTTAACTCCTGCTCTGTTTGTTTTTGTAACCAATGATCTCTTGGAAAAGCATTCTGTTATCTTTGTTTTGGAGAAAAATGTATCAGGACTGTTTTGGAAATAAAAAGAGGTTGGTTTTTCCAGCCTACTGTTAAAGAGGGGTTAGTTCTTGTGACGCAACAAGGACGGACGTAGGCTGGGACAGAACAGGACTGTGTTTGTTTGCCTTGGACATTGACTCTGGTCTGGGAGAATAAAAGGGGTTGGTTTTTTCTTGCAGTTCCTGCCTGTTTCTTGGAAGAGGGGTTTCTCCTTGTGAGCATAACAAGGACTCATGTAGGCTTAGACAGAACAGTGTGCGAGGGGAATGCGCTCCACCCACGGGCCAAGGGCAAGACCCTCGAGGGGGTGATGGCACTCGTGCCCACAGAGAGGGCTGTGAGTGCCGCCTCTGGCACGTGTGCCATAGGTTCGCCAACACTGGACTATAGACTGTGTAAAAATTCTTAGAAGGTTAAGAGCTCTTTTTGGTGGTTGGATGTCAAAACGCAGCCAAAGTGCAGAAAGTGTTTGGCAAAGACCCAAAGCAGGCCTTAGACCATGGGTGTCAAACTGCCAGCCTGTGGACCGGATGTATCATAGCGAAACCGCACCCACCCCATTAGCGGCAATGGCAAAAAAGTCGTGATACGTCACAATACGTCACGTGACATTGCGAGTTTGACACCCCTGCCTTAGACCTTCAGATCTACGTCTGATTCGAGTGGAAAAAGCCTTAGAAATGGATGTGAGGAAAAAATAGCCTGAGAAGTCACTGACTCAACCAGATAAACTTGATATTCTCTTACAAGAGATAAGAGAAATGAAAATAAATATAAAAGAAATGAAGACAAATACAAAGGAGGATTTGAAGCAAATAAAAGATAAAATGGATAGTATGGATGTAAGAATAGCAGATCTGGCAAAACAAAGTCAGGATATGACACGAAATATTACAGAAGTGAAGAATCAGATGGGAGAACACGATAAGGTGTTAAAAAGCCAGACAACTATGATGCATCAGGTGAAAAAGGATTTGATTGAGATATGTAATTGTCAGTGCCAATCAAATTTACATATACGTGGATATCCCGAGAAAAATGAAGAACATGAAGCAAAAATTGATTCAAGCAGTACTGGATTGGGCTACCTCGATCCTCCCAGATGTACCCTTTACAAGGTATGATATTGATGCAATACATAGAGTCGGCCCAAAAAGGTTGGGAAAAAAACTGCCGAGAGATATTGTGGTGCATCTCTGGTCATACACAAAAAAAGAGCAATTTATGTGCTCATCTATAATGTTTGGGGGGCATCAGATACAAGTTTTTCCAGATTTATGCAATGAGACTTTACAATGGAGGAGAGAGATGCATCAAGTTTGTCAAATATTGAAGAAAAATAACACTAATTACAGCTGGGGATATCCAGGTTTTTTTGAGATTTTCTTACAGTGGAAGATTTTACAGAGTTGAAACAAAGGAGGAAGCTATGGAGAAATTAAGGGAGCTTGGAATCATCAGTAAAGAAGATCTACAGGAGAAAGGGAAGCTGGATGAAGCAACAGGAGTTACAACTTCGTTGTAGAGATAGTATATAAGTATCTGTAATGTTATAATATATGTTTGGGTGTAGAAATTAAGGGTAAAGATGGTCAAGGGAAGTGGAGGGGACGACCAAAGTCCATGCAGGGATGGCTCCTCTTCTCTCCCCCCCCCCCCCCGGAGTCCTGATGCGGCGGAGAGGAGGAAAATCTCCTGAAGAAGGGAAGGGGGACAATATATATGTATATGGGTGGGTAAGAGGTTATTTATGTTTTGGGACAATATGCTTACTTTGTAGTTTTAGTTTTGTAAGATTTATGTTAGAGCACATATGGAGACCAAAGGGAATATGTAATATAAGGAATAGATGGGGAAATTGTTGAAGGTACCTACATGAAATGTACATGGCTTGGGGGGAAAATATAAACGAGCAAGAATTGAAAAATCAATTAACAAAGAGAAAATACAGTAGATATTGTATTTTTACAAGAAACACATCAAAAGAAAGAAGAGGTGAATGAACTTAGGTTATATTGGGCTGATGTATATGAAAAGCCATTTGGTACATCAAAAGCCCCTTATCCCCAGTTCTATTTGCATTATTGATGGAGGTTTTGGCAAATGCAATCAGGAAAGATTCACTGATTGAAGGAATTGGTGTATATAAGAAAACTAAAATAAATTTATTTGCAGATGATACATTACTAACATTTCAAAATCCCAAAGCTACTATAGAGAGGGTATATTCACATTTGAATGAATTTGGGAAATATAGTGGATTGCAAAGAAACTGGGAAAAATCAGAAATGATGTTATATAATCATAGTAAAGAAGAAATGGATGTATTGAAAGAAAAATATAAATTAAAAATAGTAGATAGTATCAAATATTTAGGTATTGACATCTCAAAAAATATTCAAGAATTAAAGAAGATAAATTATGAAAAGTTAAAGAAAGATATAAAATAGATAAATATGGAAAAGTAAAATTATCATGGTTCAGAAGAATTGCAGTAATAAAAATGAAAGTTTTACCAAAAATTAATTTTTTGTTTTGGATGATCCCAATTAAATTTTCGGATCAAGAATTAAAGGAAATACAGAGATTGCTGGAGGTGTATTGTAATGGAGGTAAGAGAGCAAGAATAAGTAAAGCATTATGGTATGAACCATTAAAAAAGGGTGGGCTGGGTCTTCCATATGTTAGAAATTATTGGGTAGCTAATCAATTAAGGGTGGTCCCAGATATTATAGCAGTAAATAGAGATTTATTATGGAGTGATATAGAGTTGAAGGAATTAAGGGAAATAGGTGATCCTATAGAAACATATTGGTTTAAAAATGATATTAAAAATTGTTAAGAGGATTCAAAATCCCTTTTTTAAAAAATTGATAGAATTATGGAATAAATGGAGATATCAGTTAATGCCAGGAATTTCTCCTTTAACACCGGTGGTGGAAATGGAGAAATTCCCTAAGATTGAATTGAAAGAATGTATTAGTAAATAAAAAAAATCAGATATATAAATGGGAAGACTGGAAGAACAAGATAAAGAATATAATACAATTAAAGAATGTTTTATCAGATACTAAATTAAATTGGTTGAATTTAATACAATTAGAGAAATGGATAAAAATAGAAGAAAAATTTGAGGTGAAAGATAGACAGTTAACGAAATTTGAAATGATTATAAAAGAAAGTGAGGAAAATGAAGAATATAGGTAAAGGAAGAATTGGGAAAATATACAGAATATTAACTGAACTAGAAAATCAGGCAAAAGGTTTAAAATTAATCTGGGAAACAGATTTAGGAGAAATAAACAATAAAGATTGGAAAAATATTTGGAATAGAAGAGTATATAAGAATATGTCAGTTAGAGTTAAGGAAAATGGATATAAAGTGATATGCAGGTGGTACCTAACACCACTTAAATTAAATAAAATAGATGTTAAATATACAAATATTTGCTGGAGGTGCGAGAAAGAGATTGGAACATATAAACCATATGTAGTGGGATTGTGATAGCGTACAAAAGATATGGGACATGGTGTTTAGGGAAATTAGAGAACTTTTGAAGGTAAATTTAAATATGTCATCGAGGATTGCATTACAGTTACTGGTGGAAAAACAAGACATAAATGAAGCAAAAAATGAATTGATTGTAAATTTGATAATGGCAGCTAGATTAGTGATGGTTAAATATTGGAGACGGAATTGGGTTATTCAAAGAAATGAGTGGTATAATGAAATATTAAGGCAGGACATAAAACAGGACATAGGACATTAAACAGGACATAGGACATAAAACAGGACATAGGACATAAAACAGGACATAAAGAAGAGAAATACTGACATGAGTCTCATAGATAGTGAAATGTGTGTATTAGTTAAAAGGAAATGGAAAATGTCAAACCACAAGTTCATTTGTTGGTCGCACAAAGGTGTCAAGCTTGAAGCTCTGTTACAGGTAACCACATATGTCTTTGTGTCTCATTTGTAGCTAACCACAAGTGTGCTGCAGGAAACTTAGAAGCTACAGGAAACTTAGAAGCTTTAGCAAGATATTTAGCTACTTTAGCATAGCAACAGGGGGGCTGTAAGGGGGCTGTGATTCAAGTAACCAATCAATGCTAACAAGTTACATTTCCGTGTTTTGCTGTTTCTGAAGAGTATATATGAACTTGTTTTTTTATAAGAAGCTGTTCAGATGTGTTTACAAATATATTTCTCTGAACCTTGTGCAAATAAACCAACTTGTTTTGATTCCGTGGTCTGAGTCCTGTGGTTTTCTGCAACAATATGGAATATGGCAATAAATGATAAATTAACAACAGAAATTAAATTTAAAAAAGGGATGATTAAAGTAAATAATTATAATGAAATATGGGAGGATTTTATAAAAACAGTCTTGGTGGAAGGCAAAGGGAATAAACCTACTCAAGAATATATGCTGTTTTGGAGGGGATAAGGGCACAATTGAAATATATTGTATATTGTTAGTTGTTATATGAGAAGAAATATAGGTAATAAAAATGATCTCCAGGGAAGTGGGTGCACTGTAATATTTGTATTTTTTATATACTGTTTTTTTTATTTAGACTTATATGTATTATGTTTGTATTATTTGTATTTGAATAAAATTTAAAAAAAACAAACTGGCAACTACTTCTATTTGCACTTTGATCAGAAGTTACACTTATTCTGGAGACTGAATTTATTATATTTAATTAAACAATTGACAAGAGATGGTATTAAGAAACAAATATGGACATTTGACCCAGGACGAACTATTTATAACTTGGGATGACTTGGGATAGATAAGATGCCATGGTAAATTTTCTACAAGCGGATTACAATAACAGTTTGTAAACAGAGTTTTGAAACTTTAATTTTGTTGTTTTATTATTGTTTTTCTTGTTCACTACTTTGTCATTAATATAACATAGAAAACAGGTCAACAAGTTGCAAATAGATTTAGTAGCTTAAAATTTTTGGGAGGGCCTATTTCGCAAGGGGTGGGAATTAATGTTGTAGCAATATATTAATCAGTATTCATCTAGAGGGGATAATATGTATATGATGTGTTGGCTTTTTTCTTTTTTGATGCACCTAAATGTTTTGATTGCTTTAAGTTTTGTGTTATTTCTTTTTTGTTTTTTTGGATTTTGTTTTGAGTTTTGTATTTTATATTTTAACTTTATCTTGAATAAAATAAAATTATATAAAAAGAATATTAAAATGTTGTTTTCAGAGCAGGTGATGCCAAACAATCTAACAGATGTTTATTGGCTTTCCTGACATAAATGTTCCAAATCAGACATCACAAGTTCCCATCATGCACCCCCATCTGGATTTGTAATATAATCATGAAATAGTTGGGAAAAAGAAGGTTGGGCAAGCAAATGTTTATAAGGATATGCAGTATGTGGAAACTGCAAAGGAAAAATAGAACATAGAACATATAAAAATAGAGTTGGAAGGGACCTCAATGTCAGCTGCCAACTTATACTGGACCACTCCCATGAGGAAGTGGAGATGCACCCAGAAAAGGTGCGAGCGGTACTGGAATGGAAGGCACCATGCACCTGAACGAGTTGCAGAGCTTCCTGGGCTTCGCAAACTTCAATAGGCAATTTATTCCCACTTTTGCTCAGATTGCTTTGCCGTTAATCAACTTGTTAAAAACTAAAGGGGATGCCAGGCAGCTGTTGAGAAACACAAGAGACTATTCACTGCCGAGCCAATTCTGAAACACCCAAACCCCGATAAGCCCTTCATCATCCAGGCAGACACAAGCGACGTCGCGGTTGGAGTGGTCCTTCTCCAGTAGCATCCCAAAGAATGCTTGCAACTGTGTGCTTATACCTCCCAAAAACTGTCTGAGGTGGAGTGTAGATGAATGGCTTGGGAAAAAGAAGCTTATGCGGTGAGATGGGCATTACTCACATGGCGGCACTTCCTAGAGGAGAATAAGGAACCTTTCGAGGTCTGGACTGATCATAAAAACCTAGAAGTGCTGAAACCTCCCCGAAAGCTGTCTCCTAAACAAGTGAGGTGGGCACAATACTTCAATTGGTTTAACTTCACGTTAACGTATTTGCCTGGGGGAAAAAACTTCCTAGCAGATGCCTTGTCCAGAATGCCTCAGTATAATAGCAGCATGGGTCACCACCAGAGCCCAGCACAAATCACTGCCCAACTTGGCTGAAGACACGACCCTAGGAATAAAAACAGCCTTGCTCCAAGACGAATGGTTCTTAGAAAACAAGGAAAATGTGTTCATGCTCAATGGGCTCGCATGGGTTGGCAGTAAACTCTATGTGCTAGCCAGCCAAAGGCTCTTAGTTTTGCAGAGGAGCCATGACTCTAAAACTGCAGGGTATTTTGGTTTTGTTAAAACCCTATACCTGGTCCAATGTCAATTTTGGTGGTCGAGCATGAAAAGGGATGTAGAAGGCTACGTGGCTAGTTGCCCTATATGTGCAGCAGCAAAGGGGATGATGGGCAACCTACGGGGGCTATTGCAGTAGGTTGCTAACCCCTCAGCACCCTGGAAAGAAATCTCCATGGATTTCATTGCTGAGCTACCCAAAAGCTCTGGGAACATTGTGATCTGGGTTACCACTGATCTCTTCAAAACAAGAACATTTTGTAGCATGCCCAAAGATCCCCTCTACATAAACCCTGGCAAAACTTTTTGTGCAACACATTTATAATCTGCATGCCCCCCCCCCCGAGAGGATTATCTTCAATCAAGGAGTGCAATTCACCTCTCAATTCTGGCAAAAGTTCTTGAAATTACTAGGGACCACCCAAGGTCTTAGCTCCTCACATCATCCTCAGACTAACGGTGCCTGTGAACGTCCCAATGGTGTATTGGAACAGTACCTGAGGAGTTATGTCAATTATCAGCAAGATAATTGGGCAGACCTGCTCCCATTTGCAGAGGTATAACAATGCAGTGCATAACAGCACTGGCTTTTCCCCTTTCCAAGTTGCAACAGGCACAGACTTTGTAGCCGTACCAGAACTCCCACAGCAGACACCAAGCTGCCTCTCCCTAAATGGGTGGGTGAAACAATTGCAAACTATGTGGTCACTGTGTCAGGTCCCTATAGATCCCTGTTGGGACACTGCCATTGGTCTGTAGCTCTTGCTTCACTTGTTGGGCAAATGCATCAGTGGGAGGTGAGCTCTTCTTCTCTTGCTGCCTGGTTGTAGCTTGCGCCGCTGGCTGTCTATTGGGAACGATGGAACTCACGACCTCCCCCGAGTGCTTTTATACTGGGGCATGCGGGACAGGGCATCAGCAAGGAAAACCTTCCCTAGAATGTATTTAAACTCAAAATCAAATATTTTGAAGTACTGCGCCCATCAGACTTGCTTGGGAGAGAGCTTGCGGGGGGTCTTCGGGGCTTCCAAATTTTTATGGTCAGTCCACACCTCAAATGGGGCTTTACTTCCCTCCAGGAATTGCCTCCATGTCAATAACACCAACTGTACTGCAAACACCTCTTTCTCCCATACAGCCCACCGCTGTTCTGTTTCATTCAGTTGCGCGATATGTGTATGTGCACGGTTGTAAGTTTCCCTCCTTATTTCGCTGGAGGAGGACTGCCCCCACAGCTACATCACTGGCATCTGCCTGAATTACAAACGGTTCCTCTGGGTCTGCGTGTTTCAACACTGGATCACCCGTGAACAGCCTCTTTAGGTTTTCAAATGCCACTTGGCATTCCATTGTACAGTTCAAGGGCTGATTTGGTTGGGTCTTTTCCCCTCCCCTGTTTTCAAAAGCTCCGTAATTGGTAAGGCAATCTTGGCGAAGGAGGGGATGAACTGTCTGTAGAAATTTGCAAAGCTTAGGAAGCTTTGTAGCTGCGTGGGGACATCCTTCTATGAGCCCTTTCTGTGAAGGATGTGTTACCCCTTTGTTTTGCCTGCTCTCTTGTATGTTGTGAGTTGTGAGTATGCTCCCAGTCATTCTCCGTGTCTGGAGTATTGTTTGTGAGGTGTGGATAGTTAGTATACCTCCGGTGGGACTCCCAGGCTGGAGTGTGTGTGGGGGTGTCTGTGTGCCCCCTTCCCCATGAATTGCTACCTGAATCTCCTGTGGAAC
>NW_015388581.1:196300-201658 GCF_001527695.2 Protobothrops mucrosquamatus
TCGTTCCTCTTCCGGACTTCTTTGGGTGAGTCTTCAAGCTTCCCTAGCTGTTTAGACTGGATCCCACCTTCGTCGCCAGTGTTAAGTCCGGAGAATAATGGCGCTTGAGACGATGCATTTCTAACAGGTCTTTATTCTCTGCTTCCATTCCACGAACAACCCGAGCAGAGGCACGCAGGCCTCTATTTATACCTTCTGAACCCCGGGCAATTCCAACCAATCACAAGGTGGTCTTTTCCTGCCTTGCGCATGCGCGCAAGGCCGGCGCCACTCAGTCTGGTCCTGGGCAGCTTTTGCAAATGCCCGGGACTCTTGCAACGTCCCGAGCCTGCTTTTGCAGGCTCAGGACACAACACCTGTCATTCAGGCAAACCCTTTTTTTTCTTCATCGGGGTCCTGTAGCTTTCCCGCTCTAAAAGTTCACCACGGGAGCCCCCACCTTGCTAGGAAGGGGGCATGGCAGGGACCACGGCGGTGGCCCACGCGGTGGCTCCGGTGTCACCTCCAGCCACCACCGCACCTTCCCTGCAGAGTCACGATCAGGTGGCATGTTTCTGTCGTGGGAACTCCGAGCTCCTTTTCCCACCAGAAGGACTTGCTGACATTTTGGCACCCTCGCAGTAAAACAGATTCCTCCACCCCGCTCCTGCATGCACCTCCCAGAGAAAGCTCCGCACCTCCCTGGCCCTGAGCGCTCCCATTACCTGCCACTGATAGGAGCCACTCAGCACATGTTCTTCTCTGGGGGAACCCACTGGCTCGTTTCCCCTCCTCCCCTTTTTCTCTTCGCCCGGTCACATCCTTGCGGTCACGTACAGAGGCAGGTGGGCGGAGAGGGAGCGGAGGTCCAATGATTTCCTCTAGGAAGGAAGGGCGGAGGCGCGGCCACGCTAAAGAAGGGGGTGGAACTTCAGGCTTCCGTGGCGGCGCCACTTGCCGTGGGCGAGCGGCTCAGTCTCAGAGGGCTGCTTGCCCCTCCCTCCTTGCCCACCTTCCCTCCCAGCCGAGTAAGGAGCCTCTCTTCTTGTTTGCTCGCTTGCACACACTACCCACCCCTCCCACTCGTTTTCTGCTGTTCAGGAATGCAGCTCTTCACCCAGCCCCCTCCTCAGACTCATTCATAGCGTCACATGGTTCCGGGGGGGCGGACACCCGCCGGGGGGACACCCACCCGGCCCCTGCCTCGGCCCCCCTCCCACCTCCTGCGGTACGCCTACGACCGACCGACATCCTGGCGCTACCTCAGCTCTTCTTCCCCCTCCTCCCGTTCTTCTTTTAAAGCCCGTCCGCTGCCCTTCTTCATCATCCCTTTTCTTTTCCATCCTCGGAAATGACCAACTTTATTTACACCCCTGTCTATTTTGCGGTTTTCTTTTTTTTTTAAAACAATTTTTATTGGTTTTTTAATTTTTACATTGTAGTGCTCAGGAAAACACCGTGGTGAAGGGGAAGTTAGTCATCCAAAAACAAAGTCATACATATATAACTGGAGTTAATACATTAAAAATTTCCCTCTCTACTTCCCTCACATGATATAAGGAATTTAGTTTAATCTATTTCTTCATAAAATTCAATCAGTCCAAATGATCATCATCCTGCTTTAAGCTTCACTAATTTCGATTAACATATTCCAATTCATCTTAAGTAAACATATTAATAAAACTTCGGGTGTCCCTTCTACAACATACATAATATTCCAACAATGACATTCTAATATTTTCACATATATTCCATTTCTTAATTTAATAAATCATTGGTTAATACCCTTTCTTCTCTTATCATAAATCTCTCTAGTTCTTCTTCTATTACAAAATAATTTTCTATATAAACAAAATAAAAAATAAAGAAACATTTCAGCTCGTTGAATAAAATTTAAATCTCAACCAAAGTAATTATCATGTCTAAGACAAACATATCATTACGCAAGTTATCATCTTACTAATTTCACATGCTCAGTTAATTGTCAAATCAGTCCGAATCTCTAAAGCCTTTTTGACCCAATAAGTGAGAATTTAAATCACATTTTTAAATCTCACTCTGGCTTTTTTTCTGTGCCAAGCTGGTGTCCATGATGCTGCATCTATGTCATCAAATCTCCATATTTGAGTAGTGGTATTTATCAACAAGTCATTCTGGTCAAATTTCTCCTCCCCATCTTCCAGTATCATGTAGGTAATATAGTCAATTTTGTTCCATATTATGATTACAGCTTGATTATCCAAGTTGTCATAACTTTCAATAGATCGCATCTGGAGGTCAGTTCCTATTGGTTTTAAAAGTAAGAGTGTTTCAGTTGAAGACATTCTTTGATCTTCAGAGTTCTCCATAGTTTGTACATAAACTTGTGAGATATCCTCTTCTGTAGTAATTAGTTGACTTGTAGAGTGATCAATTAAAGTCTCAGTCTGAGATTTTGGGTCCAAAGTTTTTCTAAGATTCAATTGGTCAGTAGGTTCTTTTTCCAACTCATTAAATTGTGTACACTGTTGCATATCGGCTTCTTCTTGGCCTATAGGTTGATCTTTTAAAATTTGAGGCTCAGCTTGTGGTTCTGCAAGATGATCTTTAATTTTTCTCCATGATTTCACATACTCTGTAGCTTCCAATATTTTTTCCAGTATAAACTCATAGTCAAGCTGTAGGTAAGATTCTTCCATTTCCATAGTAAAATAGTCTTTTAGTCTTTTAGTAAAAACTATATTTATTAAAAGTCAATAAACGTCCGCCTTCACAATTTCTAAATCACAAAGTCAACCCACAGCTATTTCCAAGCCTTTGTCTTCTTTTATTATTATAATTGCAGTAACACTTTTCGCCACAAGATGTCCTCAGTGAGCTTAGGGACTTTTTTCTTTCCAAGTTAAAAGCTTTTATCTCATTTTGAGAGCGAGGAAGAAAGAGGCAGGAAGAAGCAAGTATCTCCAATATAGTAAGTAAAATAATGCTCTATATTACAAGTTTTTCCAGGGGTCCCAAGTATCCAAAAAATTAAAAGTCCAATAAATGCTGTTTTGTAGTTTTATTCAAAGTATTTTTTTCCCGAAATAGTCGAACGTCGCTTTCTTAGGGCAGGGAAGTCATCCAAAGGCTTTTTGCAGAAAAAATAGTTGGGGGTAAGAGGGGAAAAAAAAGTCTCACCCAGATTTCTCTATTTTGCGGTTTTCTGATACGTGACATCACCATTCTCCATTCCTCTTCACGAGGTACTTCCATTAGTACTTTTCCATATTTCATAGGCATGGTGCCATCCTCTTCAAAGGAGATCTGCGCCCTTAGCTTACATAGCAGATCCCTTACTAATAAAGGGATGGGACAGTCTGGCATATATACAAACTGGTGAGTTATGGTTCTTCCTCCCATAGTGCAACTTAATGGTTCTAAAAATGGACGCTGTAGGATTCTTCCTGTCGCTCCTTGTATATTGATAGAGTGGGGGGAAGCTTGGCTTAGGGGTTGAGTTAGGACTGATCGGGTAGCTCCAGTATCCACAAGGAAGGGAATAGGTTTGCCTCCTACTGTTAAACTGACCACAGGTTCTGGGAGGCGGGCTGAACCCGGTCGGTCTCAGTCCCAATCCTCCACTTCGGCCAGGCCTATGAGGGGAGGTCTTGAAAATCCTCCTCTTCTTCCTCTCCCTCCCTGGCTTCTCCCTGGGCCACCTCTGTAGCTCTTCGCAAACCTGCCTCTCCCCCCTCCTTGTTCTTCATCCTTTTCTCTTTCTGGACATTCACCCTTCCAGTGTCCTTCCTTCTTACATACGGCACACTGGTTTCATCCTAATGTCATTCCATTTCCCCTACTTCTGCCACCTCCTCTTGGCACCCCCATCATAGCAACAGCCAGCAATTCAGCCTTCCTTTGCATCTTCTGGTCCTTCTTTCTTTCATCCTCTTTTTCCCTATTAACAAAAGTCTTCCTGGCCACTTTCATTAGTTAACTCATGGGCTTTCCCAGGGCTCCCTCCAATCTTTGTAACTTTCTACGGATATCAGGGGCACTTTGTGAGATAAAAGCCATGGCAAGCATTCGTGCATTTTCAGGTTCTGTTGGATCAATGGGTGTATACATTTGATAGGCTTCAAGCAATCGAGCGTAAAATGCTTCTTGTCTCTGTGGCTTCTTGTACCACGAAGGATGGTTTAGAAATGTTAACAGATGGCTTTCCTGCTGCACGAACTACCTGCACCACTAACTGTTGATAAGCCTGCAGATCCCAGAGGTCATGATAGGGATTCCATAAGGGATCTTTGGAAGGGAATTCATGCTCAACATGCTCTTCAAGAGTACGAGTCAGTGGTTGGGAGGGCTTCACAATTTTTGTCACTGCCATCCAAATCTTTTCTCTTTCCTCAGTCCCCATGAGCTGCTGCATATCTATCCAGGCAGGGTTGTGGGTGTCCACAATGGTTTTCACCAATTCTACCACTTCCTGTGGTTTCTTGCTAAAGGGGCCGTAATGAAGTTTCCAATTAAGAAGGTCTGATGTAGTAAAAGGCACATGTTGGAATAGAGGGGCTATGGCTATTTCTGCTGGATCATCCTTACTGACAACTAATTGATCCACCTGTCTAAGGGGGGGCATTCAAAGACGCCTGCTCAGTCTTTGCCCTTGTTTGTTCAGCTATCGGTCCTTCCGCTCCTCTGTCCTCTTTTTGCAGTTCCTCCCGTTCCTCCTCTGCCTCGGGTCCCCCTTCAGCACCTCTTTGCTGAAGGTCCAGCCATGTCTTGTTGAATTATGGCTAGTCCCTGGCTTTTTCTATCCTCAAAGCTTTTTTACAAAGGGTTCAGCTGGTCCAAATGCCACATGGATCCTTGAGCCGATGAGGAGGCTGGTGTTAAGGAAATACCCCCCCCAACTCATGCAGGGCTACATACGACGGCAGATGTGGCAGTTCTTCTGGGCGACTAGGTAGAACTTGGATGGATCTCTTAGTCTTCTGCGGTGGCACGACATGTGATACTAGGAGTCTGCACTGTTCTGTTTTGCATTTCTGAATCTATGGTGGAGGTCTTTGCAACAAGCCAAGCCACACATCAATATAGGGGGCTTGGTCTGGGTGTCCTAACGTGGGGTGGAACACTAGCTGATGTACTTTAAAGTGATAGAGAGATGTAATGTCCCTGTGTCAGGCCAGCCTACTTCACAGAAAACCCTCAATTTATGCCTGCTCCACTTAATACCATAGTCCTGGGTCCCATAAGCAGAACTAAAATGCTTTAACATACACCCTAACGGAGTGAGGGGCACACTTCCACCACCCCCATAAGCCTCCCAGGGCACCAGACAAGACAATAAAGGAAAGGGGATGAGAGGAAGGTAAGGGGTCCTTCCACTCGGGATAACACTGGGGGTTCCAC
>NW_015388581.1:204300-217142 GCF_001527695.2 Protobothrops mucrosquamatus
TTAACACACTAAACGGAGAAGTTCATGTCTAGAGACCACACAGAAGAAAAGAAGAAGTTCATACAGAAGGCTTATCTTGCCTCACCTCCCTAGGCGGTAATATCTTACACCATCTGTGACTTTCAGTTGGCACTTCTTGTAAAAGGTTGTCTCTTTAGAATTGGCACACAGGTTACATGGATTTTAGGCACAATTAAGCTCAATTAAGCACAACACAATACTACGATACAATATTCCCCTTATTGATATAACAAAACATCTTAAAGCATTTTCTTATGACCTTTCTCATCTACCTCAGCACGATGTGTGGGTAACTGGCACAGTTGGCGCACATCTCAAGGTCTTCTCCAGTTTCGTTTCTCTGTAACCATCTCCCTGATAAGGGAGACACATTCCTTTCTCAAATGGATAGAGGCGGGAGAGTAAAAGTAGAAAGTAGAAAGCGAAAGTTATCCCAAGTGAAAGCAACTATCCCCCCTCCCCCCAGTAGAATGCCAGCCCCAAAAACAAAAGCACAAGAATACATATGCAAGAGAAACAATAAGGATTTGGGGACCTGACATACAGCCCCCCTAGAGGAACTGGAAATCCACCTAAAAGACAAAAAGGGAAGGGGAACAACAATACAGGCATATCAATTAGGTTTATCAGGATATTGAGAATGGAAGCATCTTAGAAGTTTAGGGGCTCTAACATGTTTTTTGTACACCCACTCATTTTGGGCAGAAGGGAGATTCTTCCAAGCTACTAAGTATTGTGTCAGCCCATGGTGTATTTGAGAGTCCAAAATGTCTTTAATCTCAAAGTGTTGTTCACCCTCAACCATAATAGGTGTCAGGGCACACTTCAAAACCTGATCCTAAGAAAGCAGAACTCATGGAAGCAGTTTCTTCCAAAAGGAACTTTTATTAGGAGAAGCTGATAGCAGGCATAATAGGCAGGATCTGAGGGTTTCCCGCTCAGATCAATAGGTTAAAAGAGTCCCAAGCAAACCCCACCCCAATAGTTCATCCAGTCAGTTTGAATGGGCCAATCCTCAGCTGTTAAGTCCATTGTGGGAAAGGAGCTGATAACACCGGTCTTTCCCAGGCTCGCAGCGAGGTTGTTGGGTCTTCACACCTTCCCTTCTGAAACGGGAGATAAGCCAGATGGCCAGAGGCACATTCCTTTCTCACCCCAAGGTAAGATCAAGGGAGAGACAGTTCAAAGAGCGAATATGCAGAAACAGCGGAAGGGATACATTGTAGCAGTAGAGAGAAACAAAGAGACAGCCTGCAGCGTCTTCCCCCCTCCCCTACAGGAGTATGGCAGAACCTAGAGTAATGGAATAAAAGAAATAGAAAAGAGTCCCCCTTAATAATATATGGGTTGTGACATCAGGTGTGGGTGCCTGAGGTGCAGGAGGTCTAAGGTTAGAAGTGACCTCCGGTTTGAGCAAACTGCAGTGGAAAACAGGGTGGATTTTCCGTTAAGTTCTTTGGCAAGTCCAATTCAACCCCTTATGGGGTGGGTGCAGTACTCAGTCACCCAAAAGCTGATGGGACACAAGTCCCTGTGGCTTACTATTCAAGGACTCTGTCATCTGCAGAGCGGAATTATGCTCAGATTGACAGAGAAGCCTTGGCCATAGTGGCTGGCATAAAGAAATTCCATGATTTCCTATATGCCCGCCATTTCACGGTCTTTACAGACCACAAGTCTTTGCTGGGGTTGTTTACAATGACCAAACAAACCCCACACATCCATTTTCCTGTCAGCATATGATTACACGCTCATTCACAAACCTCGGAAAGAAATGGGCCATGCAGATGGCCTCAGTAAGCTACCTCTCACACAAATAGAGGCAGATCCTGCCCCTGCTGTTAATATTCTCTCTAATCAGGAACTGCCTGAATCTCCCCAAAATGTGTTCTGTCCCCCGTCCGACTCACACCCCCCAACCAGTCAGCCGAGGGCTAAAAGACTGCTCAGCACTGCCAAATACAGATAAACACTTGGCAGCAACTCCGTGGCTGCCTGCCAAGACCTTTACTGATAACACAATACAAACACAAGACAAGTCCAGGATAATTGCCGGAGTGCTGCAACATAAGATTCAGCAAAATTGTTCGTCACAAGAGTTTCAAACGGCACACCCCTTGCTTATATAGCCTGTGGGGTGTGGCCCAGTGACTCAGCTGAAATCTCTGGCACGGCGTTTTAGCTGCTGCGCACGCTTGTCCCTCCGATGCTGGCGTGGATCCAGCCAAGACATATCCTCCTCGGATTCCGATACACCTGGCTCCTGGCCAATCCCAGAAGCACCTGGCTCCTGGCCAATCTCCTCTCCGTCGGAAGGCACCAAAGGCCGCACCAGAGGGGAAGGTCCTGGAGAGGGATGCCTGGCCATCTCCTCTCCTTCATGTTCAGAGCCTTCCTCCTCCGATGAGAGGGACCCACAGGACGGAGCCACAACAAAATGCTAGGGACGTGGCTGCAGAAACTGCCACTGATCACACGCTTACACGCGTGCTGACATGGGTGTTGTCAGGATGGCCTGACACATGTCCAGATGCTGCGTTTCAAAGCTTCTGGCAAAGGAGGCACGAACTGTCTACATTTAATGGGTGCCTGTCATGGAGTAGTAGAGTAGTTATCCCAGCCTCACTGAGGTCTAGAGTATTGTTCTCTCTGCATGAGGGACATCCAGGCATTGTGCGCATGAAAGCGCTTGCACGCAGCCATCTGTGGTGGCCTGGGCTTGATAAAGCTATCGAGGCCCTGGTGCACGGGTGCCAGGTGTGCCAACAGTCACGTCCTGAAATGCCTGGGAGGAGACACAAACCCCTTGGTCAAGGGTACATTTAGATTATGCTGGGCCCTTTCAGGGGCAATTCTTCCTTATCCTGGTGGATAGCCATTCCAAGTGGCTAGAGGTTGTACCTGTCTCCTCCACTACTACTGCTAGGACCATGCAGGTGTTGAGAGGAATCTTCGCTACCCATGGACTTCCTGAGGTCCTCGTCTCTGACAATGGCCCCCAATTTACTTCTTTTGAGTTCCAGGCTTTCCTACAGGCCAACTTGATCTGGCATCCAACGTCAGCTCCTTTCCACCCTTCCACCAACGGGCAAGCTGAACGGATGGTACGCACCACCAAGGATGCACTTAAAAGAATCACGCACAGTAGCTGGCATCACAGGTTAGCAGATTTTCTTCTTGCACACCGCACCACACCATGCACTGCCATTGGAAAGAGCCCAGCTGAACTCCGCTGGGGTCGACGCCTCATCACGAAGTTGGACAGACTGCACCCAGACCGGGTGGCTTCACAGGTGTCACAGTCGCGGGCACCTAGGAGACTTCAGGTGGGCGATCCGGTCTGGGCAAGGAACTATGGTCCTGGACATCTCTGGGTCAGTGCTGTTGTATGCAAAGTCTCAGGGCCACTCTCATATGAAGTGGCCTTGGGCGATGGACACGTTCTTCGGCGCCATATTGACCAACTGCACTGGTGGTTGTCCACCATTTCTGCTCCTGGCTCTGCTCTCGGGGGGGGAGGAGGGCCATCAATTGCATTCTGGACCTCAGCCTCCCGGCTCCAGCGAGTTCTCACACGCTAATGCACAGGGTCCAGTGACGGAATGGGGGCATTCTCAGAATTCAGCTATTGCTCCGAACAGGGAGTTTCCAGATCGGGGGTCATCCCAGGCTTCCGCAAGTGCTCCAAACAGGAATTCTCCTGAGAGGGGGTTTGCCATAGAAGCGGCTCCTGACTCTGGCACCTCGGGCACATACACGAGGGACTGGGACTACTGGGGCACTGCTGCAACGCAGGCCACTTCCGATGCTGGTCACGGGCTTGAGGGACAATGTTCCCAAGAGGAGTCCATTGTGGACTTGGAGAATTCCACTCCACCATTGGGCTTGGGGATTTCCACCCCTCTGAGGAAACCTGGCTGGGATTCAGAGGATCCAGCCAGTCAGCTGCGGAGTGGGTCACCTGGAATTCTAAGGCATCAAAGTCCTGGTCTATCGAGCCCACCAGACGGGCCGGTAGGCCAGGCACCATTAAATGGAAGTCCTGGTCTGCCTAGCTTGGCAGGTGAGCTGTCAGGCCAGGCACCCTCCCTGACCCTGTGACGGTCACAAAGGGCCAAAGGCCCACCTAAATACCTTAAAGGTTATGTAAGGTTACTATTGGTCCAAAGGCCACCTTACTAGTCAAAGAATTATGTTATAACTGTGGTTGTTGTAATTATTTTATTAATAGTTTATTTGTTATTATTATGATTTAGTGTAAAGTGCTCTGCCTATGCGCAGTAAAAGAAACTTATGTTTAACACTTATCCTGTCCAAGACACCTGTATTGGGCTATTGTGCCTTTTGTGGCGTGTTTCATCCAGGGGGGAGGGGTGTTGTGTCCTGGGCCTGCTGAATTGCTTCCTGAAATTGCTTCAGCAGGCCCAGAAATGTTGCAAACGGTCCCGGGCAACCTAAAAGCTGCCCGGGACCAGACTGGCTGGCGCCGGACTTGTGCGCATGCACAAGGCGCGGAAAAAGGGTTTTCTCTATTGGATGGAGTGCCTGGGGTTTGGGAGACTATAAAAGGCCTGCATGCCTGTTTGCAGAGTTGAGTGGAGTTGAGGAACGAATAAAGAAGTACTTGTTTACAACATGTGTCTTGCTTCAAAGCCGCGAACCCCAAAACACAAAACAAAGAATGAGTTAAGCAGCTCTGCTTTCTCCCTACTGCTTGTTACTTCCTTGCCATCTTCTCTCTTTAGTGGACCTACAGCTTCCTTGACTTTTTTCTTGTTATTATGTTGAAATAAACCTTTTTTATTGTCATTGATTTCTGTTGCAAGTCTTTGTTCATTCTGAGCCTTTGCTTTCCTGACTTCATCTTTGCATGTTCTGGCTGTCTGCTGATAATCAGCCTTAGTTATGTGTCCCTCTTTCCATTTTTTGTACTTGTCCTTTTTGTCTTTCAGTTTGTCAGAGAGGTTTGTGCAGCCATACTGGTTTCTTCTTGAATTTCTTGTTTTTCTTTTTCAGTGGTTTTGTGTTGAACTGGGCTTTTATGATCATATTTTTCAGGGTTTCCCATGCTTCTTGAGTTGTTTTCCCCTTTAGGATTTTTATCCATGGCATTTTTCTTAGGTTGTCTCTGAGTTTCTTAAAATCCTACATACATTTGTTAATTGTTTAGCAAAAAGTTCATCTATTTCTTCTGCTTGGTTGGGTGGCCTGTAATATACATGTCAAACCTGCCCCAATCCGATCCCTTAGGAAAGAATCTCTCAATATTGTACTCAGGTTCTTTGTTGTGTCATTCGTCCCAATGTGAAGGAGGAGGAAAGAGTAGTAATCTGTAGGCCTAATTATTTTGGTTAGGTTCTTGGCCACATCTTTGATTTTTGCTCCTGGGAGACAACATACGTCCCTGGATTGTATGTCCAGTCTGCAGATGGCTGATTCTGTTCCTTTGAGGATAGAATCTCCTATTACCAACACTCGCCTTCCTTTTTTGGGGGGTGCAGTCTGGGTTGCTTTTCTGTTTATCTCAGGTGTGTTTGTTGATGTGACTCTTTTAGAGGTATTTGGTGTTGTTTCTTTGCTAGGTGTCTGCATGTTTTCTTTGAGGGGAAGGTTGTGGGTCTGCGCATTTCCATCTAGGGGGAGAAATCGATTGCTCAGTTTTAATGGGGCTGCTTCTGGTTGGGTTAGATTGGGCAATAGGGGTTTGTTAGATGTATGCTGCTTCTTTCTTTGATTATTGTGTTTCCTTCTATGTGTGACATACCTCCATTTGTCTTCCTCCAAGGGTTTATCAGTAGGGTCAAATCCTCTGGGAGTTATTTGTTCATTATTTGGTTTGGTTTGGGTGTAGCTTTCTTGTGTAGGTTGGAGTTTGGCTAGAGTTGCTTCTAAGTCCCTTACTTTTTCCTCTAGTAGTACACATAGTTTACATTTAATGCATGTATAATTTGAGTGTTCTTTGGGCATAAGCACATACATGGAACATGTATTACATACCACAATAGTATCAGTCGCCTGTTCCATGAGTTTGTTGTTTGAAAATCCCTCTTTTTGGTTGGTGGATGTGCTTTGATGTAAGCCTTGTTTCTACCTTCTCTGTTCTAGGTAATTGTGCCTATTTTTTTCCTATCCTTTTTTCTGCCTGTTTGTGCTCGTTTTTCTACCTTGTTATTTATTTAACCTTCTTACTATTATGTTAGTTTTATTTATCCCTTTCTTCCTTTTATTTTTTTTTAAAGTTTTTGAACTCCAGTTCCTCCCTATCTTATTAAGATTTGCCTTGTTAAAACTTGTCTCTTTATTAGTCCTATTCTTCATTGATTTCTAATGTTCCACTCTTGTCCTTATTATTTGCCTATTTATTTATGTTTTACTTTCTGTCCCATATTTATTTTTATTCTTTACTGGGGTCTTCCCTCCCTTCCTATTGGGACCTGAAGCTTAAATGTTGCCTTCACTTCCCTTGTTCGCTGCTCTGGCCTCTTGTTTTTATTTTCTGCCAGCTCCGTTCTTTCTTTCGGTGCTCAGGACTTTTTGGCCTCGTCTCTGCTCTGGTCAGGCCTGCTGTTCAGCTTTTCGGTTGGCTCAGCTCCACTGTCTGGTCTGCTCCTCTCAGCCAGCCACTCAGCTTTAGAGATCAGAGCTCTCTAGCTCGAAGTGTCTCTGTTGCTGCTGCTGCTGTGTTTCTCCCCTCCAGAGATTTTGCCGCCACCAATTTCTCAAAGCCAACAGATTGGTCCAGGCCCTTTGTCCTCCACCAGAACAGACGGGCTGCCAGGCTAGCAGGATGCGTGGGAGGGGGCTGTTGATCTCAGTGGTGAGGGAACGTTGTTCAAGTCCTCCACCTGGGGCAAGTCACTGGGGTGGGCTGCGGGGCTGGAAGGATGCAGGGAAAGGGCTGTGGTAGTCAGGCTGCCTCTAGTTTGCTGGGCCCTGGGTCGGGCTACCTGGCTGCCCCCTCGAGCTGGGCTGCCTAGATTGGGGTATGGGTCTAGGCAATTACTGAATATACTGTGACCCACTAGTTTGCTGCTTCCAACAGTCTCCCTCCTTGTCTGCTGTTCATCTGCCAGTTCGCTGCTCTCAGTTGCCTTTTTTTTTTCCACCCTTGGGCTGCTTAGTTGGGCTCTTGAGCTGGATCTGTCGTTCTCTGTTGCCGGCTGCCTCCAACTCCATGTGCAGCCATTCATTCGCTGCGCTCCTGTTTACTAGTGTTTTCCTCCTTACCCCAATTTCTTTTTCTTTATCCTTTCTATCTTCCTTATCTAACTTTCTGCTTCTTTTTCCTCCCTTTTCCCCCTTCTCCTAGTACCTTCCTACTTAGTTTAGTAACTTTTCTCTCCCCATGATCCGATACTGCTTCCTATGCTGCTGCCATCTTGGAATGATATTTTCTTAGACAGATGTAATTCCACAGGTGGAATCACATTCTCAGTTTGTACTCCCCTTCAAATATCAACACATCCTTACTCCCTATCCCAAACAGAGCCATGTAAACTCAGTTTGAAGGAATCGTAGGGATTAGGCAAGAATTCACCTTGGAAGATAACTCTCTAGCCCAGGGGTAGGCAACCCAAAACACTCAAAGAGCCACTTGGACCCATTTCCCACCAAAAACAAAACACTGGGAGCTGCAAAACCCTTTGATATCTAAAATGAAGATAACACTGCATATATCCTTTTTTACCTTTATTATAGGTAGTTTTTCAGACAGACCAGTCTGATTGATTGCACCTTGGCATTTTTGACTGCTATACTGCAGTTCTACTTTTTTTTTTATAATCACTTTTGCCTTGCAGCCCCCCAACTAGGGGCATTAAGCAGGCTCAAGTCGCTACTGTGATACATTACAAATTCAGATTTCTTTTTGCTGACAAAGAGTTAAAGAATTAAGTGGGAGACTAGTATAGCTATTTCAGGCTCATTAGCCCTCATCAGCTAGCCACACCCTTTATGGGATTCGAACCTAGGCAGCCTACATGCTAGGCAGTTGTATTAACCACCAGGCTACCAGCTCTCCTCCCCTCTTTGTCAGCCGAGTCAAGGGAGTATATACAGAAAGTTTTTCAGACAGACCGGTCTGATTGATTGCACCTTGGCATTTTTGACTGCTATACTGCAGTTCTACTTTTTTTATTTATTTATAATCACTTTTGCCTTGCAGCCCCCCAACTAGGGGCGTTAAGCAGGCTCAAGCCGCTACTGCGATACATTACAAATTAAAAGGGTGTGGCTAGCTGATGAGGGCTAATGAGCCTGAAATAGCTATACTAGTCTCCCACTTAATTCTTTAACTCTTTGTCAGCAAAAAGAAATCTGAATTTGTAATGTATCGCAGTAGCGATACAAAACCAAGCTTTCATCGGCCACACTACCGACATCGTCAGGGTATAAAATGCTGGATCCGGGAGTCCGTTTTTATGTGGCTGGCTGCCTCTGTGCTTTGACCCTGGATCGGGTCATTGGTCCGCTCATTAGCATCGGCTGTGTAGTTCTTAAAAGGGCCGTTTCTAAAGTTGTCCTCTCCTCTCCAATTGCTGTTGTTTTCTTTGTGCGTGTGTGGGTGCCTGGAGATCCGCTGTTCATCCGCTCCCCGTCGTCTCTCCCCAACCCCTAATTCATCTTAGTTTGCCTCTGTATTGCTGCGCTATCTAGCGTGTGTGCTTCAAGCTCCGTTCTTCTATTTGCCAGCCCTGTTGCTTTCCTTGCCCGTGTGTAAACTCCTGGGGGTTGGTCGTCTCGTTGTTCCTGTTTCTTATCGCCCCCCCTTCTCTCTCTCGCTAACGGGTGAGCTCCTGTGTGTGTTAATGGGTTGCTAACCGGGTGTGTCTTTGGAATGGCTCCACTACTTGTTACCCTCATTGCCCCCTCGGTACATATATGATAGCGCAGGAGGTACCCATCCCGTTTGCGCTCGCTATTACTCGCCTGTTCTCCCGTTGATCGGGGCTTTCTCTCTCCCTCTCTCTCCCTCTCTCCCTTTCTCTCCCTTTCTCTCTCTTTCTCTTTCCTCTCCCTCTCTCTCTTTCCTCTCCCCCTCTCTCTTTCTCTTTCTTTCTCTCCCTCTCTCCTCTCCCTCTCTCTCTTTCCTCTCTCTCTCTCTTTCTCTCCCTCCCTCTCTCTTTCTCTCTATCTGTCTCTTTCTCTCCCTCTCTCTCTTTCTCTCTCTCCCTTTCTCCCTTTCTCTCTTTCTCTCTCTTTATCTTTCCTCTCCCTCTCTCTTTCTTTCCTCTCCCCCCTCTCTCTTTCTCTTTTTTTCTCTTTCTTTATCTCCCTCTCTCTCTCCTCTCCCTCTCTCTCTCCTCTCCCCCTCTCTCTTTCCTCTCTCTCTCTCTCTCCCTTTCTATCCCTCTCTCTCTCTTTTTTTCTCTCCCCCCTCTCTCTTCCTCTCTCCGATCTTCTGCTCACCTGCCAAGCTGGCTTCAAGCTGTTCTCCAACAAGCTGACACACATTCTTATTGGGCTAGCTCAGGGGTAGGCAACCTCGGCTCTTTTATGACTCATGGACTTCAACTCCCAGAATTCTTGAGTTAGCATAGCTGGGCTAGCTAGCTCTCTCCTGCCCTTCCTGCTTCCTGCTTCCTGCAGAGACACAGCAAAGGGAGGAGCCCCACCCAATAAGCTTGTCAGCTCATCGGAACAGGGTGAGGCTACTCTCTTTTTTACACACACACACACACACACACACACACACACACACACACACAGAGAGAGAGAGAGAGAGAGAGAGAGAGAGAGAGAGAGAGAGAGAGAGAGAAATTGCCAAACACTCCTTAAGAACACAAAGCCCTCATTGCACAAATCCCAGAACTTCAAAGTCACAAAAGCACATAAGAATCCTTCCACTCTCCATCTCCTTCCCTCCTCCGTGCCTCACCTCCAGCCATTGCTGCCTTTTTTCATTCCTCTTGGAGGGCGACCCCTCCCCCACTGCATTTCTTGCCTGTTTGCTGCTGCCAGCACAGGTGGCTGCCACAGCAGTTGTAGATCGGCTCATGGCCAGCCTGCTTGATCTCCTCTCCTCTCCCCCACCCTCCCCCTCCCCCTCCTTCTTCCCCTTTGGTGCAGTTGACTCTGCCTCCTCCCAAGGCTGCTGCTTTTTTTCTCTCTCCCTCTCCTGCCCAAACTGCCTCCTTTTATAGGGTCTCCTGTCTCCGCCCCCCTCCTCCTTTCTCATGGGGGAGGGTGAGCCAGAAGTGAGCCTGGGGCCTTTGCAGCTCCAGAGGACTCTCTCACTGCAAGTCTTTGCCTGTGCTGGCTCTTTCCCTCCCCCACTACACTTGGCTAGGCAGGGCTGCGTACCACCTGCCACTCATTAATGTACCACAAGTGGTACACGTACCACCGGTTGAAAAGCCCTGATCTAGATCATTACGCTTATGCCTACTTGGATGATGCTCAGATGGTGGATGTCATGGCAGCCAATACGGCAACCAACGAACCTCCATGATGAATGGGCTCCTGAGCTGCAGAATGCTAACCTATTCATGGAGCAACTGAGAGATCATTTTGAAGACAAATCCAAGACCCTGTTGGCTGAGAAAGAGATCCATCGTCAGAAGCAAAAAGGCTGCTTTTGGGGCTTTCATAACCAATAGGGTAAGTGGTACAGCATGGCGGTGATGCTGGACATCAAATTGGATCACCCCAGGAAGCCAGGCATAGCCGAACCCAAGCCACCACATGCCCAGGAGAAGTGCCTTTTTGGCTGACGTTCCCAAGCCACCACGACCACCAGCGTCCCCCAGGCACCAGTCAGAGCTCCAATCAAATGCTACCGATGCGGCCAAATGGGTCACCGTGCTGTGGAGTGCCCAGCACCCAGGCCAGAAGCACACCAGCTGCCACTGCTAAGCCACGAAAAGCCCCCAGAGGAGGAAGAGAGAAGACAAACTGGGCACGGCAGGACCCTGCTGTTGGACACCCCCCTCCTTCTGAGCCCGAGGTAAGAGCCCAGCCAGAGCCATTACAGATGCCGGCGCGCTATGAGGAAGGCGAGGAGGATCCGATGGTAAGTCAATCCATCCCACCTTTTGCCATCCCCACCAAGATAATAGTACCCCAAACTGGAGCTCAAATGGACTTAAATGTGTTAATAGACTCAGGCTGCACCAGGTGCTTAATTAATCTACCCATAGTGCTCAAGCTGGGGATTCGGGCAAGGCTGTTACCCCTAGCCATGAGATTTAAACAAGCTGACGGGTCCCTTATCAGCAGTGCACCTGCCACGCACCTGACAGAACCAGTGTGATTGGAAATGGGCCGGCACTGGGAAATCATTTGTTTTGTGGTGGTCCCAAAAATGACTGAGGGTGTAATTTTGGGTCTGGCCTGGCTCGACAAGTGGTGTCCAACCATCTGGTGGGAGAATGGAGTGAGGAATTTAAGATTAGGAGTAGGTCCCTTCCCCCCTGCCACCACCAGTGATACAAAGGACTATACCATAAATGAGGCTCAGGAAGAACACCCTGAAACATTAAAGACTGTTGTAGAGAAGCTGCCAGGAATACAGCTTGTCCCAATCGAATATCATGATTTAGCCGAGGTGTTTAGTGAGAAAGAATGCGATGACCGACTTCCGGTTTGGTATTCGATGAGACGGATGGAAGAAGCCGGGGCTCCGGCTTCTTAGCCCAATTTCGTTCTGCCCAGCGACCCCAAGTGGTCGGAAAGTTGCCCTGGAGGGGCAACGAAGAAGGAGGGATGCCTCAGGAGTCCGGACCAGATGGCGGTCGGTCCAGACAGACTGAAGAAACCCTCTAAAAGGAAGGAGGAAAGGCTGCCTGGTAAGCCCAGGCAGCCCAAGTCGTGGCCAGCCAGAAGAAAAGCGAGGAGCCATGGCGCTCCGCTAAACAGCTGATTGTCAACAGCGTGCTGAAACTGGGTGAGCCTGCTCTTTTTCCTTTTCCTTTTGGACCTAAAAATGTTGACCCCCTGATTGGGAAGAGCTATAAAGTAAAGACCCCAGAAGGACTAGGGGTGAAGAGAGTTAAAGGCGGCGAGCAACTACAGAAGGGGGAAGGATTTTAAGGAATATAAAAAAACTTTTAAAAACTGAACTTAGACTGATTCAAAGTAAGACAACTTAACCTACAGGATGTGGGAAAAAATTTTTTAGGTATAACTTCAAGGGTAAATAACCTATAAAGAACTTTAAAAGAAAACCTTTGTAATAATCTTTTAAAACCAGATATTGACAAAACAGTGTATGAGGACATCTAGTGGTGAAAGAAGATACTACAGTAACACTAAATAATAAAAGAATCTGAAAGTGTTTGACCTTGAAGTAACACCTGGTGTCTTTGTGTGAGATTACAAGTGAAAAGACAATTATATTTGTTGACTCTGGATATAACTAAAACAGGAATTTCTTGGAGACAGCAGCCGTTTTACATTTGAGACTCGACTGGAAGATTTGGATATGGCCTAAAGTAGTTGGCTCGTTCTTTTTGGTTGGATTTTAGCCTAAGATAGTTGGCTTTTTTTTTCTTTTTGCTTGTCTTATTTTGTTTTCTCTCCTTGAGATATTGGATTTAGCCTAAAGTAGTTGGCTCCTTTTACGGTTTGGATTTTAGCCTAAGATAGTTGGCTGGAAAAATGAGTACATCAAACCTCACCAGACTAAATGGAAGAAAGTGTTTAATAATAGGGGTTTATGCACCCAATCAACTTGTAGCTCAAAAGCAATTTTATAGACAGTTACATCAGAAAATTGTGGCGATGGACTATAACTCTTTGATTGTTATGGGAGACTGGAATGGGGTTCTGGATACGTTAAAAGACAAAAAAACAACTTCTAAGGATGTAACCCTTTCCAGATT
>NW_015388581.1:220360-222505 GCF_001527695.2 Protobothrops mucrosquamatus
AAGTTGCAGAAGAAAGGGTTGTCAGGTGAAATAAGTTCCTCTTCTATCTCTGTAGATTCCTCTTCTGGTATATTTTGATTTTTACCATAGTCAGATGTAGCCTGGACATCCATTTGAACAAATGTAGTAAAATCTCTAGGTCTTAATTCTAAAGTACAGATTGTAGCACGTATTTCTTCAGTGGTCTCATAAATCTTTTCCAATATAAATGCAAAGTCCAATTGTGGCTGAGGTTTCTCCATTTTAATGCTAATGCTTAAAAGAAGGTCTCTTTTTCTTTTTTGTGGAGACTATATTTAATACAAAGCATATCCACCCCCACAGTTTCCACAACTGTACAGCTTATCTTTCCCTCAAAGATATTTTGAAATTCAGTGTTCCATCTTTAAGAAAATAACCAGAAAGTGCAGTAGTAAACCTTCACCACTAGATGTCCTCAGTGAGTAACAAAGGTCTTTTCCAGAAGTCAATTCCTTTTTTCTGTCTTTTAAAGTATGATGTATAAGAAAAGAAATAATACAGTTCTTGACAAGAGAGTAGAAAACCTTTTCCGTCTTTTTTTCCTTTTTTATATCCAAAGAAAAAAATATAGATAAAAGTAAAATATAGTCTTTTTCTATATTGATAGAACGCCTTTCTTCCCAAAAAAAGTAGAAGCTGCCTTTCCAAGCCAGGGAAGTAATTCCAAAAGCTCTTACAGGTACCCCCCCCCCAAAAAAAATAGAAAAGAGAGAGTTGCAAAGAAAGTTCTCACCCAGGTTCACCACGGGGGCACTCACAGCTTAGATGTTCTCTGACTTACGGTCTGAAGCGGCAGGGCGATCGGCCATTTTACTGGCCGATCTTCTCCGTCGGCCCTCAGAGATCGTCTGGACAGCTGGAGGAGCCACCGCTCCTCCGCAGCCAGACAGCAGCCTCCTCGACAGAAGTCGCACCCTCCAGGGCGACTTTGGAGCCGTATAAGGCTCCACCGACGGAGGAAAAACTAGCCGGCGAGGGGACAAGTCTCCCCGCGCGACTAGCGACGCCGCGAACCGGAACCGGAAGCCTAGTAGGAGACTTTAATGCGATAGTGGTTGGGACATTAGACTATAAAAGTAGTAAAACAGGAAAAACTGGAAGAAGAAGATTACCTAAGACCTTTTTTTAATATGATAGAAGAAATTGGAGTACAAGATGTCTGGAGGGAAACTAATCCAGGAAAATTACAATATACATTTTATTCAGTCAAAAATCCTGGTCCAGAATCGATATGATCTGGATGACATCTGGACTGAGGATAAATATGCAGGAAATTGAGATAGAACCAGATACATGGGCAGACCATAACCCTTTAAAAGTGATGTGGAGAGGAATACAAAAAAAAAATCAAGATGGACTTTGAACCAATCTATATTAAAAGAAAGAGAATTTATAGAATTAACAAAAAAAGAAATGGAGTTTTTCTTCAAAGAAAACAAAAAAGAAGATACAACATTACAAAATGTATGGGATACAGCCAAAGCATACTTTAGAGGTATAGCTATAATTTCGCATCTGTCTTTACACAAAGGGAAAAAACAGACCAACCTATCAAAAATAGTGCCATAAAAAACAAAATAGAGATACAAGTTAAGATAGGCAAGAAAATGGTAAGTGAACACCTGTCCAGCCTAGACGAGTTCAAATCACCAGGACCAGATGGATTACACCCCAGGGTTCTTTTTTTTTTTTTTTTAAATTTTATTAATAAAAACAATAAAAACAAAAAAGGACATGACATGACGTTCCAGTATACATAATCCTAATAATTCGTTCCTTATCATATTTAAAGTTCTATATATATATACATCTCTATATATAAATATATACATATATTCCCCTATATAATACAATCTCTGGCTTATTTCTCTACATATTAACATATAATTTCATATACCACAAACTTAAACTTTAACTCAAAACCCGAACAGTTCTTCTTGACTCATACCAGCAGTAAAATTTGTCCCAGATTCCAAAATAGTCCGTTTCCGTCTTGTCCTTTAATTCCATAGTTAGCCTGTCCATGTCCGCACATGATAAAAAATTTTGTAGAATCTCTTCTTCAGTAGGAATTTCTTTGTTTCTCCAATTTTGTGCATAGGTCAGTCTGGCGGCCGTGAAGAT
>NW_015388581.1:225417-230109 GCF_001527695.2 Protobothrops mucrosquamatus
TGATAGCAGTGTTCCAATATCTCAGGGGCTGCCACAAAGAAGAGGGAGTCAGGCTATTCTCCAAAGCACCTGAAGGCAGGACAAGAAGCAACGGGTGGAAACTAACCAAAGAGAGAAGCAACCTAGAACTAAGGAGAAACTTCCTGACAGTTAGAACAATTAACCAGTGGAACAACCTGCCTCCAGAAGCAGTGAATGCTCCAACACTGGAAGTTTTTAAGAAGAAACTAGACAGCCATTTGTCCTAAATGGTATAGGGTTTCCTGCCTGAGCAGGAGGTTGGACTAGATGACCTCCAAGGTCCCTTCCAACTTTATCATTATTATTATTATTATACATGGCCAAAAAAACCCCCCAGAAAAGACAGCAGTATGTACTATTAAAAGAAAAATTTGGAAAACTAGAATCAGAACTGCAAATGAATCCGCAGAAGAAGATACTGAAAAGAGAAATGGAAACAATAAAACACAAACTAAATCTGTTGGATTCAGAAAAATTGGCACAGCAAACAAAAAGAGCAAAACAATTTTTTTTGAAAATGCAAATAAACCAGGTAGATGGCTTACAAACTTAAAAAAGGAGAAGAAAATGATACATAATTTAGTAGATGAAAACGGTTGCCTACAATTTAAAAATGAAGAAATAAAAAAGATAATTAAAGAATATTACAAGAAACTGTATGACATAGAAAAAATTTCAAGAGAGAATGATCCAATATTTGGAAGAAAATAACCTTCCAAAAATTCCAGAAACCTGTAAGACTATGTTAGAGGAAAAAATAACAATGATGGAAATAACAGAGGCCATAAGAAGACAAAAAAACGAGAAAACACCGGGGCCAGAAGGACTACCGGTGGTGTTATATAAAGCTTTACAAGATATACTAAGTGAACTGCTGAAAGACGTTTGCAATGAACTTTTGTTGGAGGCTAAACTCCCAAATACATGGATAGAAGCAAATATTACATTAATACCAAAAGAAGACAGATTTGACACAGATTATAGACCGATATTGTTACTGAATGTGGATTATAAAATTTTTACTTCAATAATGGCAGAGAGACTGAAAAGATACTTAACTGAATTTATACATTCAGACCAAAATGTTTTTTTGCCAAAGAGACAAATTAAAAATAATTTAAGAGTGATAATGGATGTATTAGAACAGGGCTTTTCAACTTTTTTACCCATTGTACCACTTTTAGGATATGGCAATATCAGAGTACCACTAGTCGCCTAGCAAGGTGTCAAAAACTTGATCCAAAAAAAAGGAAAAAAGTGATGAAGTACAGGTAGTCCTCGACTTACAACAGTTCGCTTAGTGACTGTTTAAAGTTACAATGGCACTGAAAAAAGTGCCCCCCAAGCCACAGCCGAGCAAGACACCTGCCTGCCCACCCGGCGGCGCTCTTCCTCCTGTCCAAGGTTTTCATTGTTGTGAGCATTTCTGTTGAGGATTGGCAGCGGGGGGTGTGGTAGCGGGTGTTTGGTTTTTATCCCCCCCGTCTGCTGGGTGGTTGCAGCAGGTTTTGGTCACTTCACATGACCCTGGGACACTATGACCGTCATAAATATGAATCAGTTGCCAAGCATCTGAATGTAAATCACAAGACCCTGCAGAGGCTGCAACATTCCAGCTGATCGGCGCTTCTTCTGGGCTCAGCAGAAGCGCCAGGATCAGTGCTGCTTTCCAGCTGATCGGTGCTTCTTCAGGGTTCAGCAGAAGCGCCAGGATCAGCGCAGAGCTCCACTTGGAGCCTGGCGCTGATCCTGGCACTTCCACTGAGCCCTGACAGTCCTGCAGCTCCAGCCATCTCTCGCTCAGGCTTGTGCGGTGCTGCCACCGGTTCAACTCATTCCCCTCCCCTGCTACCACTTTTCTAGGAGGGTCACGTACCACCTGCCAGGTGCCAACGTACCACAGGTGGTACCCGTACCACTGGTTGAAAAGCCTTGTATTAGAATACTATGAATTACATCCAGGGAAACAACTGACACTAATATTTCTAGATGCCCAAAAGGCATTTGATAATGTTTCCTGGCAATTTATGATTCAGCAATTACAAATAATGGACTTTGGACAGAATTTTACAAACATGATAAAAACAATATACAATAAACAAACAGCGAAAGTGATTGTGAATGGAGACTATACTGAGAACTTTGAGATAAGAAAAGGTACAAGGCAAGGATGCCCATTATCTCCATTGTTATTTATTTTTACTCTGGAAGTTTTAAATAGAAATATTAGACAAGATATAGAAATTAAAGGGCTAGAAATAAAAGGCGAAACATATAAACTACAAGCATTTGCTGATGATTTGGTATTTATTTTAGAAGAACCTTTGGAGATGATTCCTAAACTATTGGGAAAGATAGAACAATACAGAGAAATGGCAGGACTGAAAATAAACAGAGAAAAAACCAAAATAATAGTTAAAAACCTTACAGATAAACAAAAAAAACCCAAATGTCGAAAAAAACAGCATTGCAGATAGTTAAAAAGGTCAAATATCTGGGAATACATTTAACAGCAAGATGTTCATTGATAAAAGAAGTTAATTACACAAAACTATTGAATCAAATAAAACTGGATCTGGAAAAATGGAAAATTTTGCAATTGTCACTACTAGGAAGAATTGCTACAGTGAAAATGAACATAATACCAAAAATTTTATTCTTATTTCAGACAATACCTATAAAACTTGAGAATTTTTTTTTTTAAGACTTAAATTCATTAATTTTGAAATTTATTTGGCAAGGAAAGAAAGCTAGAATTAAGATGAAAATGTTACAAGATGCCAAGGAAAATGGAGGATTTTGTCTACCGGAGTGGGTTTTATATTATCAAGCATCTGCATTAACATGGGTAAAAGAATGGATAACTCATAGAAATAAAAGGCTGCTATATCTGGAGGGGCATGATTTACAGTTGGGGTGGCACGCTTTTTTATGGTATGGGAAAAATAAAGTTCATAAATATTTCTGTTCTGTTCTGTGCGTAGGTAAGGCATTGAAACGAGGCAGGAGTAACAACAGATGCTTCTTTATTTAAGCTTCAACAGAACAACACAAAATGGTGCTGATCCCTTTTATACCTTTTGCAGGGAACAGCGTCAGCCAATAAATGCAACGTATTTTCCTGCTCTGCGCATGTGCAATAGGCTGGAGACAGCCTGTCTGTCCCGGGCAAGCCACGTGGTCTGCCCAGGTCTCTCTGCAGCTTCCTGCACCTGCTCTGTCAATCACAGGCCCAGGACATAACAACCCTCCCCTCTTGGTTCAAAAAAAATAGATACTTACTATTTTTCTTTTTGTTAACTACCACCACATCACTCTCCAAAACACTACTTGATACTTTACAACACACTTTTGAGCGTGTTCTGATTTCTAGGAAAAACTAGGCCTGCCCGCTTACTGACATGAACCTCACATAATCTTGTAAGAACTTTGGAGGGCCTCTGGCCTGCTCCGATCGTCTCGGAGCTGCTGCAAGCGCCCGGTCTGCTAGCTCGCCTGCCAGACGTGGCAGACCGGGACTTTGAGACCCATTTGATGTGGGTGAACCCGGTTGGGAACACTGTCCCATAGGCACAAGGCCTGAGGTTGGTGTGGCATGTGAAGCCGATTGCGTGCAATGTCCCATGGGCCCAGTGCCAGAGTCAGAAACCGCCTCATTGGCAAAACCCCTATTTGGAGAGTGCAAACCCCCACTTTCGCAGAGAGACTGAGATCCACAATCGTGATCATGGTCCTCCTCCCCCCCGAGACCAGAGTCAGGAGCGGAAGTGTGACTAGGTAGCCTCCATCGCAGCTGGTCAATGTGCCGATGCAACACCTGACCATCGTCCAAGACCACTTCATATGACAGTGGCCCAGTGACTTTGCAGACCACTGCTGTCACTCAAAGATGTCCAGGTCCATAGTTCCTTGCCCAAACTGGATCACCCACTTGTAGTCTCCTCGGTGCCCGCGGCTGTGACACCTGTGAAGCCACCCGGTCTGGGTGTAATCTGTCTAATTTGGTAATAAGACGACCCCAGCGCAGTTCAGCTGGGGTCTTGCCTGTAGCTGTGCAGGGTGTGGTGCGGTGGCAAAGGAGAAAATCAGCCAACCTGTGATGCCAGCTCCCATGAGTGAGCCTCTTCAAGGCGTCTTTGGTGGTGCACACCATGCGCTCAGCTTGGCTGTTGGAAGCCGGATGAAAGGGTGCTGAAGTAGCATGACAGATCATGTTGGCTTTCAGGAAGGACTGGATGTCAGCTTTCCTTACCGGACATGTGAAGGGAAAGGATAACGCAGAAACACCTTCATCCAACAATTCCAGTTTACTTGAGGTAAAGCGATGACGTTCACACAGACCTTGGCAATCAAGTTCTATGCTTTACAAAGTTTGCGCTGGGAGCAACTGCCTCCCAGCATTGTTTAAATACACTCCTGTAATCACTACCCCACCCGTCACCAATTACAACCCCACCCTTCACTAACCAGTTCCTAGTCACGCTCCAAACACACCCCTGCCTGACATGCTACACCCCACCCTCAAATCCTCCAACCAGCACCCGGTTCCAATTAGAGAGATCCTCATCCGCTTCTGAGGTCTCTCCAGGACGCCCTTGTTGATTAGCTGCAATTGCCGACTACTGCCCATCAGCTGTTTACCGGCTTGCCGCTTGTCAGCTGTTCGGCGGC
>NW_015388581.1:230351-231606 GCF_001527695.2 Protobothrops mucrosquamatus
TTTGCGCTGGGAGCAACTGCCTCCCAGCATTGTTTAAATACACTCCTGTAATCACTACCCCACCCGTCACCAATTACAACCCCACCCTTCACTAACCAGTTCCTAGTCACGCTCCAAACACACCCCTGCCTGACATGCTACACCCCACCCTCAAATCCTCCAACCAGCACCCGGTTTCAATTAGAGAAATCCTCATCCACTTCTGAGGTTTCTCTAGGACGCCTTTGACGATTAGCCGCAATTGCCGGCTACCGCCCATCAGCTGTTCACCGGCTTGCCGCTTGTCAGCTGTTCGGCGGCTTGTCCTTCTTCTGCGCATGATCGACAGCGGTTCTGTGCATGCGCGGCATCCAAAGCTATTCAGAGCCGTCTTTTCAGCGTTCGGACTGGTTGCCGAAGGATCCGCATCTCTTTCGTCCGGATTGGTGAGCCGCTGGGATCCCGTGCTGGTTTTCCTCCTCCGTCACCATTCTGTCTCCCCTGTTTTGTGTGTCGAGCCCGGGAGGGCTTGACACTGGAACTCCGAAGAGGTGAATTGAGGTCCATTGTCGGAGACAAGAACATCTGGAAGCCTGTGAGAGGCGAAGATCCCCCTCAACACCTGGATGGTCCTGGCAGTCATCGTGGTTGACACTGGAATGACCTCTAGCCATTTGGAGTGACTGTCCACAACAATGAGGAAGAATTGCCCCTGAAAGGGGCCAGCGTAGTCGATATGAACCCTCGACCAAGGAGCATGTGTGTCCTCCCATCTATGCACGGGAGCCTCTGGCATTTCAGGCTTGGACTGTTGGCAAATGTGGCACCCATGGACCTGGGTCTCAATCTCTATCAAGCCCAGGCCACCAGAGATAGATAGATGATAGATAGATAGATAGATAGATAGATAGATAGATAGATAGATAGATAGATAGATAGATTATTGCTAGATAGATAGATAATGAAAGAAAGATATATGGATGGATGGAGATTGGTATAGATGGATGGATGAATAGATGATAGATAGATAGATAGATAGATAGATAGATAGATAGATAGATAGATAGATATTTATATTTTATTTATTTTATTTATAATTTAATTTATACCCCGCCCTTCTCCTCATGGGACTCAGGGCGGCTAACAGCCTCATAAAACTACAATACAAATACAATAATTAAAAGCCGAATTAAAAAGAAATATTTAAATAGGCCGATCAATTAAAATTATCCTTAAAAATCCCCTGAAACTTTAAAATCATTAACAATTATCCCTA
>NW_015388581.1:237706-242235 GCF_001527695.2 Protobothrops mucrosquamatus
GGCAAAGATCTCGGCTTATTTGAAGAATCATTCAAATGAACAATTTTTATTAATATGGAGAAGATGGATTGTTTATATTCAAAAGAAGCATAGAATGGTGGAATATAATTTAGGTTTTTAGTTAACTTGTTTCCTCTTCTATATATTTCACCTATTCATGTAGAATAACATTTTGTGGAGTTAGGGATATTAATAGTAGCTTACTTATATCTGAATAGTATCCTGGGATTAGGTTTGGGAAGTCCGGGGGGTGGGTGGGTGGGGGGTGGGGTTTTCTTTATATTATTGTGAAATATGTGTGATGTTTTTTTCTATGATGAAAACAATAAAAATTATACTTGAAGAAAAAAAAAAGTTCCTTTAACATTTTCTTCAGCTCTGTGTAAGCGATAGATTACGTAGGTTTTGCTGTTGGGCAAGCTTTCATGCCAGCCGCCTTTCTTTCCTCTCGCTTCGCCTCTTTTTAACCACACACCCCACCTTCTGTAAGGGAAGGCAAAAGGCTTACTTACCCTCTCATGAAAGATGGTCTCCATGTTTATGTGTCTCCCACCGCCACCATCAGCTTCCACACCACACGGTCTGACCAAGCCAATCAAGCCACGCTCTGGCTGTGGTGCTCTGGCACCTCATGGCTCCTCCTAGAGGAGGCAGACAGTGCCGGAGGGGACCCCGCTCGCACCGTACCACCAGCAGGGCATTTTCAAAAACAAACGAGGATAGGAAGGGAAACAATAGGAAAAGAACGCAACTCTGGAAAATCCATCGAAAAGTGCCAGAATTCCGTTCCGGTGCGTTCTATGACAAAAAAAAGCCCTGGTCTTTACATATTTAAACTGCTAGAAGGAAGTGGGGAAGAAAACCATCGCGAGACACTCTTCTGTTTTAACCCTTTTTCCTTGTCATTTTTTGGAGTTTTCATCCTGCTTTTGTGAGAGGGCAGTATTTGGGGAGGTGAAGCTGCCCCTTTCCACCCCCAAGCCACAGCCGAGCAAGCGGCCACCTGCCCGCCCGGCCACGGTCTTCCTCTTGTCTGAGGTTTTTGTTGTCGTGAACATTTCTGTTGAGGATTGGCAGCAGGGGGGGCTGTTTGGTTTTTATTCCCCCCCCCGTCTGCTGGGTGGATGCAGCAGGTTTTGGTCACTTCTGTTGTGTTGGGAGGTTACCCATGAATCACGTTTGTTTTGGGGGGTGATCCCCACTCCGATTGCTAAGCTTGCTTAAGCCCTTTCCCTCCCCCTCCTCCCCCTCACCGGAGCCCCCCTTTGTCTGCAACGGTGCGGCAGGAAGACCCCTGCTGGGCTGGGGGTGATGGGGATCTGCCCTCTGCGGTGTAGGGGCAGGGTTACTATGCTCCCTGTCAATCAGGTTTGATTTCCTTTCTTTTCCCCCTCCTCCCTCCGTGCCTCCCCTGCTTGTAGCTGCCTCTGAGCCCCTCATTCTTGGGAGTTAGCATTGCCGGCATCTCTTTCTCCTGAGCCCCTTGTGCTGGGTAACTGTTGCCACCCACGACCTGTTTTAAGGTTAGGGAATCTTTGGGGGATAGCCAACTAGCACCCTGACATGCCCCCCATGCCCCCACTTCAACTGCAGAACCCCCCCCCAAAGCCCCTATCGGCAATCGCATGCTGCTCCAAGGAGGAACGCTGGAGGCAAATGGGCGGAGGCGGGAGGCTCAAAAAGAAGGAGGCATGGCCAAGGGTAGGAGGCAAAAGATTCTAGACCTGCTGCCGATCAGCTGAAGCTGCATATGCCGATCCTGAGCTCTCAGCAGAACCCACGCAAACTTCATGCAGCTCCAGCTGAATCTGCGTCCTAAGACTGCGTGCAGCTGCCTGCCCCCCCCCCCGAAGCCACCGCTGATCAGCTGGAGCAGCACACACTGATCCTGGGCTCTCAGCAGAGTCCTAGTGATACCTCACGCAGCTCCAGCTGACTCTCCCACAGGCCTGTGTGGTGCTGCTGCCGCTTCACCTCATCCACTTTTACACTTTTTTTTACTGTCAAACCTTCAAACGATTCTGGCCATAGCCATCTTCAGTTCGTTTTCGGTTGCCACAGCAATGGGGGGGGGAGATGTGTTCTTTTAGTTTAACCATAACAAATACTTTCTTGTGGGAACCAAGGTCAAGCTACCTAAGTTTTGGCAGGCTGGAGCTTCTGTTAGAAAGCTTCTGTTAGATAATTGGGGATTGTGACTTATGACATATTATAGGGGTGGGAAGTTCGACTTGTTACTTTGTAACCTTGGGGGGAGGGAACTTTCAGTCTTGGTTTCACCTTTGATCATGCCGATACTATGTAGCCATTAAAAGTATTCTTTGAGGAAAGCAATTGCCTCAGAGTTCTTATTTCTTCTGGTCCCATCTATCGGAACCATGACATTAAACCAAGATTCCAAAATTCAATAGCCCATGGGGTCCTGGGCCCCAGTCACCTACCTAAACCTTGGGAGGACAACAAAGATTCAGGGAAGATGCAGAGATGGAAAAGAAAGGGGAGTCAATCTCGAGCCTCGGAGCAGCGGCAGTGGATGGGGCGCAGGCTGCTGCTATGGTGGAGAGTGTGGTCCTAGCAGCTGGAGCGAGACCAAAGGCCCATGAAGTCCCACTGGAGCAGTTGACTCAGAGAGAGGAAGCAATCATCCTCGGGGGGACCTGGAGGTCAGACGCTGCACTACCACTTAAGAGCACACTGAAAGCTGCAGCGGTCAAGTTCCCACTGATCTCATTGCAAGGTTTTCATTCACCTGTAGCGATGAAAGCTAAACGGCTGGCTGCCTGGGACAGGCTGGAGATGGGCGAAGGAACGACAGGCCACATGCCAGGTGATCTCAGGTGGGCGAGAAGAAAAGTGGTTCCGTGAGCATCCGCCACCCTGGCAAAGTCCAAGCCCTATAGTGATCAAGCGGGCTGCCTCCCCACTGCCGAAGCCTGACCTAACGTTGAGCCCAGTGCATTGGCGGAGCCCTGACCGCTACCAGCGCCACACCAGTCTGGATCGACCCCAACAACAGGTTAGTCTCGAATATTACTGGCGGTCTGCCAGCCCTGATCGACACAGGCGTCCCGCTAGCCCAGATCGATGCCACCGTTCTCCTAGCCCTGATCACTACCGATGCCCGGCAAGCCCTGACCACTATCAGCGCTATGTCAGCCCCGAGCGCTGATGGCACCAGGCCAGCTCAGATCGCCATCAATGCCCAGCTGATCCTGATCCCTATCGGTGTCGAGCCAGTCCTGACTGCTGTTGGCACCCTGCCAGTCCAAGACCTCCGCCAGGGGTTTTCTGTCAGGGGGGATTTCAGCAGCCCCAACCACAGTTGCCTGGCTTACTACAGGCTCTCTGGGATTGCCATCCTGCAGATCCACCTCCCCTCAAGCCCACGTTCGATGGAGACCCCGAAAAGGTGACTATTTTCCTGAACCAGGTGTGGTCTCATGTGAATCGTGTTAGAGAATTTTAATTTCTCTATTGGTGAAAAATAAATCAGAAGCTCTCACAGTTGACTGCATTTAGCTGATTCAAATAAACTCTTTATATTCATATCAAAAATTTACAATACCATACATTCTTCTTTACAGCAACATAGCACAATGAAGACTTCTTACAGCAGAGACAGACCAGAGACCAGAGACTCCGAAGGAGTTTTCACCTTCACCCCACAGATTAATTTCTGGGGGCTAGGGAACTCAACTTCTATCCAGACGGCTCCCTTCGTCTCTTTTGCCCAGAGACAAAGTTTCAAGCCGAAAAACAGCTGATACACGCTGTTTTTCCAGGCTTTTACGCGTTTCAGAGCAGACAGCTGTAAATCAGCTGTCTTCAACGAAGTCTTAACCACCGGAACTTCGCAGTACCCTTTTCAATCTTGAAAACTGTCCTATCTGTAAACAAATCACTAGTGTTAGAGAATTTTAATTTCTCTATTGGTGAAAATAAATCAGAAGCTCTCACAGTTGACTGCATTTAGCTGATTCAAATAAACTCTTTATATTCATATCAAAATATTTACAATACCATACATTCTTCTTTACAGCAACATAGCACAAATGAAGACTTCTTACAGCAGAGACAGACTTGGGACTGAAACTGAAACAAACAAAATCAAGCTTCTAAATCAATACCCTTTTTGCACAGACTCAGTAGCACTTTCTTCACATTGGCTGACTGAGTTACCACATGACTCTTCCTGCTCATGAATATTCCAACACTCCTCCCTTCATGACAGGAAGAGACATCAGACCTATTGACTTAATACATTTTCCATGGTGAACACCACCCAATGGTTTAGTCATCATGTCTGCCAAATTATCATCAGAAGAACAACGATGTAAACTAATCAATTTTCCTTTTACAGCTTCCCTGACATTACAATACTTAATGTCTACATGTTTACTTCTGTTCTTCACCCTGTCACCAGTTGCCATTTTTATACAGGCAGCATTGTCTTCAAATACCTTTACAGATTCTTTTACATTAATATTTAAATCTTGCAACAACTGTACATACCATGTTACTTCAGAACA
>NW_015388582.1:0-12394 GCF_001527695.2 Protobothrops mucrosquamatus
GAGGGAAGTAGGGAAGAAAGAGAAGGAAGGGAGAAAGAAGGTAGAGAAGAAGGAGTGGGGATGCAGTAAAAGGGGAAATGGGCGAGCAACACCAAAAGTCATGTGCATGTATTTATTTCATTAAAAGTATCTTATATATAAGAATGTAAAAAGAATGTATGTTAATATCTGATAAATATCACAGTATATGTATGGGGGAAAGTTTGGAAAAATAAAAAATAAATTTTTAAAAAAAAAAGTGACAAAAGAAGTGGAGAGAAAAGGAAGGAAGGAGATTTCTAATAAAAAGAAGTGGGCAAATGCCCATGACAGAGACATTGATTTACTCTGTACATCAACAGCAGCACTTACGATCATATGGGAAAACCTTTTGATTCAGCAAAGTACATTGATTAAGAAAGACTTTGGGCAAAGAAAAAAGATTAAGATGGAAACTAAGAAAATAGATGATGGGACATATCAGAGGGAATACTTAAAAAAGAAGCATGTGTTTGAATATGGTTAAAGAAATGGAAAAATTCTGGAATATATCACTCTAAGAGGGATGAAATGTTTTAGATCAAGAAAAGCAGGGCTTTTTTTCAGCCGGAATGCGGCGGAACCGCGTTCCGGCACCTTTTTCCGGGCCAGCCGCACCGGAAATAGCCCCTCTCGCACCGGAAATAGCCCCTCCCAAATTTTACTTGCATTCCTGTTCTCTAAAGGGGCGGTCCTAGGGTTTGATGAGGGCGTGGCCAGGTTTGAGTTCCGCCACCTTTTCTCTGAGAAAAAAAGCCCTGAAGAAAAGTATATATATAAAAATGCTTTGAATCTGAGTTAAGGGATTAGATGACTAGACCTACTGAATGGATTGTCTAAAGAGTAAATATATTCTTAACTATGATTAAAAAGAATAAGAAATTTGAGGAAATAAATACATATTAATCTAGGAGGGATATATATTCTAAGTAGTATGTTATTTCTTATGTTCTGTTGTTTCTGCTTTTTTTCTCTTTTTTATTTTTTATTTCTTTTTCGTTTCTCTTTTTTTCCCCTCTTTTTTTACTCTTTTATCTATTACTTAAGAAATGTAAAAATGTGAGATGGCTTATATGGAAAAAACAGAATTAAGTCTGTCAATATAAATGTAACTAATCGTTGAGAAAACCTTTACCAGTAAGAATATTTAGAATTCGGTGGGAGAAATAAACTAAAATAAGGATTGTAACAGGGTTGATGATAAGGCAATCCAAACGACTGGAAAGAAAAGAAATGTACTAATATGATGATTATTTTTTAGGAATGTTGGAAAAAGTATATACCTAATTGTCATTTATTAAAACAATAAGAATTGTATTAGCTCAATGTTTGAAAAAAAAGGATGTTTTGGGGAAAGAGGAAATCAACTAAAAATAATATATGGAATACAGACTATAGAAATCAATTGTTAAGGAGTGTCTTTACAAATGTAACCCAGACAACACACTGTTTACCAATTATTGAGTGACGTATGCTTGTTAAAAAATTAATAAAATATATTATAAAAAAAGAAAAAGAAAATGTTTTCCTACCCTAGTCTTTCCAAAGGAATAATTCTTGATCTACAAAGAACAGTCTACAATAAATTATTGTTAAACTGGCATGTATAATGATACTACTACTACTACTACTACTACTACTACTACTACTACTAATAATAATAATAATAATAATAATAATAATAATAATAATAATAAGTTGTTGGAAGGTACCTTGGAGGTCATCTAGTCCAACCCCCTGCTCTGGCAGGAAACTCTATAACATTTCAGACAAATGGCTGTCCAGTCTCTTCTTAAAAGCTTCCAGTGTTGGAGCATTCACAACTTCTGGAGGCAGGTTGTTCCACTGATTAATTGTTCTGTCAGGAAATTTCTCCTTAGTTCTAGGTTGCTTCTCTCCTTGATTAGTTTCCATCCGTTGCTTCTTGTCCTGCCTTCAGGCGCTTTGGAAAATAGCCTGACTCCCTCTTCTTTGTGGCAACCCCTGAGATATTGGATCTCTGCTATCATGTCACCCCTAGTTCTTCTCTTCATTAAACTTCATTAATTACAGTTCATCTATTACAGTTCTGTATGGGTTATCATAGGGTGAAATCATGTTGTTTTGCTGACTAGGCTGATTCCATCAGTCCAAAAAGAAAATTTTCTCCCTGGTTGTAGCATACAGCATTCCTACCTAAAATCGGCTGTGGAAGGTTAGGAGACTTAAGCAACTTTGAGCGGATGGGATGGTTACAAAGAGGAGCACCAGCTCCAGTAATGTAGAATTAGATTGTTTATAGATCATATGTTTATCCTTGGCCTTGCCATAGCACCCATTGTGGCTTTTTCACAAGATCTAGAATTTTATTTAGAGCATGAAGCTCTTTTATTTCACAAGGAGTAACTTAAAGGCCTTCTTGTTTCAAGGTGTAGAGAGCCAGCATATTAAATATATGTGCAGGTAGACCTCGACATACGACCACATTTGAGCCCCAAATTTTCATTGCTAAGTAAGAGAGTTGTTAAGTGAGTTTTGCCCAATTTTACAACCTTTTTGCCACAGTTGTTAAGTGAATCATGTAGTTAAGTGAATCTGACTTCCCCCGTAGACTTTGCTTGTTGGAAACTGTCTGGGAAGGTTACAAATGGTGATCACATGACCTCAGAACAGTGCAACTGTCATAAATATATGTCAGTTGCCAAGTGTCTGAATTTTGTTCATGTGACCATGGGATGCTGCAACAGTCACAAGCATGAAAACCAGTCATAACTCACTTTTTTCAGTGCCATTGTAACTTCAAACGGTCACTAAACGAATGATTGTAAGTTGAGGACTACCTGTACTTAAACTGAGGTGTGAGACACAGAGCTTGGATCACTGCCATGTCTTTCTGCCATTGTACACACAATCTATGTATTTATTTATTTTGTTTATTAGATTTGTATCCCACCATAGGTGCTTATAGTGACTTATGTGGGGTTTTATCCCCACCACCTATGAGCTAGTTTGGGCTGAGACACCTGCCCAAGTCACCCAGTGAATTTCCATGGTTGAGGGTGGACTTGAAGTCCAACGGTTTATTGTATAACAGTGACTCTCTAATTTTGTGAAGGGCTCCATCATGGGGTTAATTCAAGACCACCATGTTTCTGGAATTGAAAATACTTTGCTGAGGACATGATGACAGTGATACAAGACTTATTTTGAAAACATTTGCACAATCCACTTTCACATAGCTTACTCTATTCTAATTGAATCAAACCAGAGTTATTTCCTGAGAAGAATGTAAAGTCCAGTGGCTGCTAAAGTAATAGGATTAACTTTTGTGACAAATGGATACAGTCTTCAGTAGTATCATAGGTTACAGTAGGCCTTGATTCTTTGCATTCATGCCATTTAATAAGAATTAACATAGTATCCATACCTAGATGTCAGTGGCATTTCTCATCTGTATTTTAAGGAAGATTAATAAATGAAAATATGTGGAGACAAGAATATAATTTATTGAAAGATCCATGACATTTCAGTGACATTGTTAAAGTTTTAGTCTAGATGAAAAAAAGACATACTGACCCTTTAGAAGAGCTGATAAGTGATATAATAGCTGCTAGATCCTCTTTATGCTTTGCTTTATAATATTACCATAGTGCTAAGCAATTTATGCCAAGTTTTCTCTTTTATTGGTAGCCAAAGTTCCCTCTGGTTCATGAATAGATTATACAAGATAGTATCATGTAATTAAGAAGAAATGCCAAAAAGTAAAAGTACAGTTTGTATAAGTATTGTGTATGAGAGAATGTTATTTTTTTAACTAGGGAGTATATACAATGTTTTTTTTATTTCTTTTTTCCCCCTGAAAGATTTCAGTTTGTTTTTCAGTAGAATTGTATGTTATATTAAAGATGGAAAAAATTCTGAAGTGATTTATCTTGGCCTGATTTTTTTTAAATCTCAAAAAACTGGCATTTCAATAGGGATGTGTAGACTTTTTATATCCACTGTAGCTGAAATATCTATGATAAATAATTACTGTTATAGACATTGGTTAACCATATTTAATTTCTGATGCCCAAGTTGGGTGACAGCATCTAACCAACTTTGTCTGACCTCAGAGAAATTAAGCAGATTCAGCCTGGCTAATAGGAGATGGAATCAGAGCTGTAGGCCGCTTTAACAAGGTTTAAAAAAAAATCCCAGAAGAAATGCCCATGAAATCGCCAGGAGCTGAGCTTGAGTTGGGGATAACATTATCCTTACAAAAGAAATTGATAATCTGTGTTACATGATTTCATAACAGAGTTCAATAAAGTGATATAATTACACTTAGAAAAATGTAGGTCTTATATTTAAATTTCTGATATCTATAGTTTTTGAGGGAGACTTTACTTTTTTTAAGATTGCCATTGATAAATACACAGAAGCTATTATAGCACGCCCCATGTATAGCTTCCTTTTTCCATTGCAGGGAAGAGATAGGCTGAGGGGTCCTTGGTGCTCTCTGAACTTGGCAGCTCGAACTTTCAGCTCCCTCCACAGATTTTCTATGGGATTAAGGTCTGGAGACTGGCTAGGCCACTCCAGGACCTTAATGTGCTTCTTCTTGAGCCACTCCTTTGTTGCCTTGGCCGTGTGTTTTGGGTCATTGCCATGCTGGAATACCCATCCACGACCCATTTTCAATGCCCTGGCTGAGGGAAGGAGGTTCTCACCCAAGATTTGATGGTACATGGCCCCGTCCTTCTCCCCTTTGATGCGGTGAAGTTGTCCCGTCCCCTTAGCAGAAAAAAACCCCAAAGCATAGTGTTTCCACCTCCATATTTGATGGTGGGGATGGTGTTCTTGGGGTCACAGGCAGGAGTTGACTTGATGCCAAAGAGCTCGATTTTGGTCTCATCTGACCACAACACTTTCACCCAGTTCTCCTCTGAATCATTCAGATGTTCATTGGCAAACTTCAGACGGGCCTGTAAATGTGCTTTCTTGAGCAGGGGGACCTTGCGGGAGCTGCAGGATTTCAGTCCTTCATGGCGTAGTGTGTTACCAATTGTTTTCTTGGTGACTATGGTCCCAGCTGCCTTGAGATCATTGACAAGATGCTCCTGTGTAGTTCTGGGCTGATTCCTCACCGTTCTCATGATCATTGAAACTCCACGAGGTGAGATCTTGCATGGAGCCCCAGACTGAGGGAGATTGACAGTTATGTTGTGTTTCTTCCATTTGCGAATAATCACACCAACTATTGTCACCTTCTCACCAAGCTGCTTGGCAATCGTCTTGTGGCTCATTCCAGCCTTGTGTAGGTCTCCAATCTTGTCTCTGACATCCTTGGACAGCTCTTTGGTCTTGGCCATGGTGGAGAGTTTGGAATCTGATTGATTGATTGCTTCTGTGGACAGGTGTCTTTTATACAGGTAATAAGCTGAGATTAGGAGCATTCCCTTTAAAAGTGTGCTACTAATCTCAGCTCGTTACCTGTATAAAAGTCACCTGGGAGCCAGAAATCTTGCTGATTGATAGGGGATCAAATACTTATTTCACTCATTAAAATGCAAATCGATTTATACCTTTTTTTTAATAAATGTTTTATTAAGTTTTATAAGGGTAGGGAAAGGGTAAAATCGGTATGGATATTGGATGGGATTAGGGGATGGGGTTGGGATAAGGGTAGGGGTAGGTACAATCGTGGGGTTACCCCCAACAAAAAATTCAACGCTTTAGCAAGCAGACTATCGTCCGGGTAGAAATATTAAATGACAGTAATTAATATAATACTAAACTGTTATAATCACTAATAATAACAATAATCATAAAAATAAAGCTTAGTTAATAATTATCATTCATCCTGTTAAATTTCACCGTCCTTTCTCGTTCTATCGTATTGCTAACCATTGATATAATTTATCCCATGTTTTGAAATAAACTGAATCTTCTTTCTCTTTAATCTCTAAAGTTAATCTGTCCATTTCTGCACATTCTAAGATTTTCATAATTATAGTTTGGTCAGGTGGTAGATTTTCGTTTTTCCAAAATTGGGCAAATACTATTCTCGCAGCTGTCAATACATGTAATATTAAATATTCATTCTCTTTTCCATAATTAAGTCCTAATATTCCTAGCAAAAACAGTTCTGGCTTAAATTCTATCTGTATTTTAGTCATTTTTTCCAGCCATAAGTGAATCTTAAACCAAAATTTCTTTGCCTTAGGGCATATCCACCAGGCATGATAATAAGTGCCTGGTTTTTGTTTACATTTCCAGCAAATATTTGATACATTTTTAAACATTTTTGCTAGTCTAACTGGTGTCATATGCCATCTATAAAACATTTTATATAAATTCTCTTTGTATGAAGCTGCTTTAGTAAGTTTAATATTTCTATCCCAAAGCTTTTGCCAATCTTCTAAGTCTATAGAATATCCAAAAAACTTTGCCCACACTATCATTGTTTCTTTTACTTGTTCTTCTTCCATCTTCCAGTTTAAAAGAAATTAATAAAGTTTCTTAATCAGGTTTTCATCTGTTTTCAAAAGTATTTTGTCAAGTTGTATCTGTTCTTTGTAAAATCCCATTGATTTTACATCTTTTTCATATCTTGTTTGAATTTGCAAATAAGACCACCATGTTAAATCGATCCCTTGTTGTTGAAGATCTTGCCTGTCTTTAAGTTTTCCGTCCTTGTCCAAAATGTCTTTATAAGTAACAAGTTTGTCATAGTTAATTAAATTTGGGTAAGCAAACGCTTCCATTGTTGAAAGCCATTCAGGTATAGATTTTGTGTTTAATTCTCTCCCACTCTGAGAGCAATACATTCCTTATGGCATGGTTTTGAAAATATTTGTGTACTTTATTTTTCTCATACCACAGAAATGCATGCCAACCCAATTGCAGATCCTGTCCCTCTAAATAAAGGAGTCGTTTATTTCTCAGTGTAATCCATTCTTTAAGCCAAAGCAAGATGGCTGCTTAGTAATAAAGTCTCCAATCCGGAAGTCCAAAACCCCCTCTGTCTTTGGTTTCTTGTAACAATTTAGTTTTAATTCGTGCTTTCTTCCCTTGCCATATAAATCTCAATATTGTTGCATTTAAATCATCAAAGAATTTCTTGCCCAGTTTAACAGGAGCTGTTTGAAATAGGAAGAGTAGTTTCGTTAAGATATTCATCTTCACAGTCGCTATTCTTCCTAACAGTGACAATTGCAGATTTTCCTACTTTTCCAAATCTACTTTTATTTGTTTCAGTAGTCTTTCATAGTTATCTTCTTTTAATGTTGTATATTTTGATGTTAAGTAAATACCTAAGTATTTAACTTTTTTTGGCTATTTGAAGATTTGTCTTTTTTGCAAATTGGGTTTTCTGTTTGTCTGTTAAATTTTTTGTTAATACCTTAGTCTTTTCCCTATTTATTTTCAGGCCGGCCACTTCTCCAAATTTTTCTATTTGGTACAAAAGTTTGGTAGCTGTTTCCAATGGCTCCTCCATGATAAAAACCAGATCGTCTGCAAATGCCTGTAATTTATATTTCTGTTCTTTTATTTCCAGTCCTTTAATTTCCATATCTTGCCTAATGTTTCTAGCCAGCACTTCCAGTGTAAGAATAAATAACAAGGGAGATAGTGGACATCCCTGTCTTGTTCCTTTTTTAATATCAAAGCCGTCTGTATAGTTTCCATTTAACAGTATCCTTGCTGTTTGTTTATTGTAAATTGCTTGAATTGCATTTGTAAAATTTTTGCCAAAGTCCATTTCCGTCAACTGTTGAAACATAAATTGCTAGTTTAAGTTATCAAAGGCTTTTTGTGCATCAAGAAATATGAGAGCCATCTGTTTCCCTGGATGGTTTTCGTAATATTCCAAAACATTCAAAATGATCCTTAAGTTATTCTTTATCTGTCTTCTAGGCAGAAAGCCATTTTGGTCTGTATGAATAAATTCAGTCAAAAATTTCTTCATTCTTTCTGCCATTATTGAAGTAAAGATTTTATAATCCACATTCAATCACGATATTGGTCTGTAGTTTTTGATTTGTGTAAGATCAGTATCTTCTTTGGGTATCAAGGTAATATTGGCTTCAGTCCACGAATTTGGTATTTTCCTCTCTAAAAAGATTTCATTGCACAATTCCTTCAATATCGGACTTATTATATCTTGTAACTCTCGATAAAATTCTGCAGGAAGTCCGTCAGGCCCCGGCGTCTTATCTTTCTTCTGCCTTTTTATTGCCTCTGTGATCTCCATCATTGTTATTTTCTCGTTTAGTATAAGTCGCATATTCTCTGGAACTTTTGGAAGGTCAGCTCTTTTTAAATAGTCCTGTATTGCCTCTTTGGAAGCCAGCTCTGCCTTGTAAAGAGTCTCATAATAGTCCTTAGTAATTTTTTTCATTACATCATTGTGGAAATGTACCTCGCCTTTTGAATCTTGTAGCTTACTTATCGTTCTTTTTTCTCTTTCTTTCTTCAATTTATATGCCAGCCATCTTCCCGGTTTGTTAGCGTTTTCAAAAAAGTTCTGTTTAGATCGTTTGATCTGTTGTGCCATTATATCCATCTCAGTTAAGTTTAATTTATGTTTTATTAATTCCATTTGTGTCTTCAACGTCTTCTTTTGTGGATCAGTTCGCAAATCAGATTCCAATTTGCTAAGTTCTTCTTTCAACTGGTGCTGTAATTGTTTCTTTTCTTTGTTCTTTTTAGCAGCATATATTATGGCCAAACCTCTGAAGTATGCTTTAGCCGTATCCCATACATTTTGGAGGGAGGTTTCTTCCTTCTTGTTCATTTTAAAGAAAAATTCCATTTCTTTTGTTGCTGATTGTAGGAATTCTTTTTCTTTCAATATAGCTTTATTCAGCGACCATCTTAGTTTTTTCCTGGTTCCTTTCCAGGTCATTTTAATTGGGTTGTGGTCTGCCGAAATATTAGGTTCTATTTCATTCAACCTCTTGTATTATAGTCTTCAAATCGTAAGATGTCCATATCATGTCAATTCTTGACCAGGATTTATGTCTGTTTGAGTAAAATGTGTATTGTGGTTTTTCTGGATTCATCTCTCTCCATATGTCTTGTAAAAGCAGTTCATCTTTCATTTTTAAAAAGGCCTTATGTAGGGTATTTCCCCCTTTTTCCCCTTTTTTGTGGCTTTTATAGTCCCGTGTTGCATCAGCTATTGCAGTGGTGGCGAACCTATGGCACGGGTGCCAGAGGCGGCACTCAGAGCCCTCTCTGTGGGCACGCGCGCCGTCGCCCCAGTCCTAGGCCTTCAGATGGGTTTTATAAAACCTTTTCGCTTTAGTCCTCCGCCGCCATGTGCAAAAAAAAAAAAGGTTCAATCAGTCAGTTTCAACTTCTCACAGGAAAAAAAAAGATCTTCCAAAGTTGGAACTGATTGATTGAACTTTTTAGTCCCACCCAGTCTGCCATTACCACCGCAGCCACCCCCACCCAATTGGCCACGCCCACCCAATTGGCCACACCCACCCGGCACTCAACGATGCATAAGTGGGTTTTGGGTTGCAGTTTGGGCACTCAGTCTCTAAAAGGTTCGCCATCACTGAGCTATTGCATTAAAATCTCCCAATATACAAAGGTTTTGGTGGTTTAAGTCCACAAGTTTATTATGTAGTTGCTGATAGAACTGGTCTTGCTTCTCATTGGGTGCATATATTGCGACCATCAATATTTGTTTTTGATTCAACGTAATTTCCACCATTAATATTCTCCCCTCTTCATTGGCATAAACTTGTCTTGGATTCAACTTTTCCTTTATATAAAAAGCTATACCTCTTTTCTTTTGAAGTGCCAAGGAGAAATAAAGCTTACCCATTTTGGGTTGTTCTAAAAGTCTAGAATGTTGTCTCTTAATATGTGTCTCTTGAAGACAAATTATGTCCATTTTCAACTTTTGTAGCCTAGTAAAGATTTTCCTCCTTTTTCAAGGAGAGTTCAGACCATTTATATTTATTGAAAGGTTTCCAACCTCCTCCATAGCTTCAGTTGTATCTAGACCTCAGTCTTCTAGGAGAGCTTATCTGCCTCTGGTCTTTCGGTCTCACGTCTTCCTCTGATTGGGTCTTTTTGGGTTCTTCCTCCTTGACTTGTTTAGATGCTCCTGCAACGGTTGCTTTCTCTTGTTTCTTGCATTCAGAGTCGCCTTTTTCCAGAAAAGCTCTGTGGTTGTTAAAAAATTCCGCTGCTTTAAGTGGAGTATCCAATCTGTATCTTTTCGAGTCCCAGAAGATTAATAATCCTTCTGGGACCAACCATCTGAAATTCACACCTTTATCAACCAGTTTCCTTGTTAGGAATTGGTATTCTCTTCGGGCTTCTCTTATTCTTCTAGGAATTTGCTTAAGAACTGTTAGCTCTTTTTCTTGGTATTTCAGTGGTTGATCTCTTATTGCTCTCAGAATCTCATCTCGTATAGATCTTTTGAGGAATCTTACATGGACTTCCCTGGGCACATTGTTTCTTCTGGCGTAGCTTGAATTTACTCTAAAGACCTGATCTATTCTCGATTCATTTGGTTCTTTTCCATTCCAAGTAACTCCGCAAGTAACTCACTCATCAAATCTAACAAATTCTCCTCCTTCTCTTCTATTACATTTTGGAATCTTAGAAAATATGATGCTCTTTCCATCTCCATCAGAGCGAGGCTGTCTTCCAATTCCGCGTTAGAATGCACCAATCTCTGGTTCTCATCTTGCAAGAATTCTAATTTCTGATCAACTTCCACTGCCTTATCTTCCATTTTTTGTATTCTTTGTTGATTATCTGTAATCGCCTCTTGAAAGGTTTCCATTTTTTGATTCATTTTAACGAGATCATTTTTCAGGTCTTCATAATTTTTATCCATATCCTTTTTCAGGTCTTGCTGCCTGAGCTGCAATTGCTTGTAGTATCGCCTGGGTATCCTTTTGTTGAGATTCCACTCTTTCTTGTAGGAATGTAGTAATTGATTTTTGAGGAACTGGGCTCGCTGAGGTCGAAGCAGGCACGGAGGATCCCTTTCTCACCCCTTTGGCCAAATTTGAAGTACTCATCTTCCAATTATTGTGTTATATTATAATCCACCAGGTGGCCCAATGGCCAATTATAATCCAAAATGCTCCTATTACTAGGAGAAAAAGCCAGGCGTGGTTCAAAAAGAAAAAGAAAAAAAAAGTAATTCCAATGGGGGGGTAGAAGGGGACCCCAAAAGCATCCAAAAAGAAAGAGCAACCCAGCAAGAGGCAAACAAAATTAGTAATAATAAAAAACTGGAAGGAGGGAGAAAATACTCCCACAAAAAAAGAAAAAAAAAGATGTCCCAAAAACAAGGAAGAGTTCAAAAAGGAAAAGGAGAAAAAATAATAAAAAAGAGAGGAGTTAAGACCCCAGAAAAAGAAAAAGAAAACAAACTGTAGAAAAAAATATCCAATTTATAGTCCAACAAATTCTGTTCAGCAACAAGGAGGGAAGCCAAAGAGAGAGAGAGAAAAAAAAAACAAAGCTCCTTAATGGTCAATTTTTCTTGGAATAAGTCTGTATTGTGCAGCCAGGGCCAGGCAGGAGAGAGCAAATCAGAGAGAGAGAGAGAGCAGAAAAAAAAGTCTCTTTAAGTAAATCAAAGTCAGATAGGAATATCTGGGCATTCAGCCAAGTGTCTGGGCATTGAGCCAAGTTCCCCAGCTGAATAAACAACCACTACTGAAGAACAAAGGGAGGAAAGCTTCAATGTAGCCACCAGAGGGGCAATATATCTTTCCCAGGGTTTAAACAGGAAGAAGAAAAAAAAATGTTAAAAATAAAAGACGAGGTTTCTGAGGTTTTAGGGAGAAAATATAAGTAGAATGGCTTTCCCCAGTAAAAATATTGTTTTCCAAAAAGAGAATAAGTTTCCCAAGTTTCTTTTTCAAATTTAAATTTTATTATTTTTATCATAAAAAGAAAACACATCACAAATACATCACAATACAAAAACCCCCATTCCCCACCCCCCACCCCCCGGACTTCCCAAACCTTATCCCAGGATACTATTCAACTAAAAGTAAACTACTAATAATATCCCTAACTCCACAAAATAATATTCTACATAAGTAGGTGAAATATATATATAAAAAAAAAGAACAAATTATCTAAAAGCCTAAATTATATTCCACCATTCTATGCTTTTTTTGAATATAAACAATCCATCTTCTCCATATTGATAAAAATTGATCTCAATTTCCGGTGCGCAACATGGCGGACCTACCTGGGGCGGCTCCGTGACAGAGTGGAGCCCGAAACAGAAAATGGGGGGCCTCCCGGAGGCCGAGGGCTCTCCTGTGATTCAATTTGGAGAGCTGAACTCGCCAGCAGTTTAGTCTGGCGAGGATACTGAGGGGCGAAGGGCCGGTGCTCGGCGGAGCCTCGGCGA
>NW_015388582.1:15426-18438 GCF_001527695.2 Protobothrops mucrosquamatus
TTTTACATCCAAACTTTGTGTAATACCCAGGAGAAACAACTGAGGCAAGAAGAAAATTCTTCTTTTAAAAATTTGCTGTAAGTTCCACCACAATTTTATCCAAAAAGCCTTAATAACCTTGCAAGTCCACCACATATGAAAAAAAGTTGCATCCTGTTGTCCACACCTCCAGCACTTGGATTCATAATTCTCATAAATGTGAGACATAGTTGCAGGATCCATGTGCCATCTATAAAACATTTTATAAAAATTCTCACGTAGATTCTGAGCTTGCGTAAATTTCACATTTCTCACCCATATCAACTCCCAGGTATCCATAGGTATTATTTCTCCTATATTTTGAGCCCATTTAATCATACAATCTTTAACTAGCTCAGTTTCTGAATCCAGTTCTAGTAAAACATTATATATCCTTCTAATATGTCCTTTAGCATCATCCCTTACTTGTTTCAAAAAATTCCCATTTTCCATAAAAAAAGCAGTTTTTTTCTCGATTCGCCATCTCTCTTGAGTTTGTCTATACACAAGCCAAGAAAAGTCTGGATATTTCTGTCTCAGAACTTCTATTGATTTGAGGCACCATTCACCACTACCACTCAAATATAACAAATCTTTATAAGATGGCGCCTCCATAATCACAAATCTTGGTATAGTCAAAAAAATATGTGATGGTATCACCCAAATTGGAAGTTTAACATCAAACTTAAAAAAATACTTTTGCCAAACTCTTAACAATGCAGCCCTTATTATGTGATTTCTAAAAGTTTTATCAATCTTTTTCTGCATAAAAAGATAGGCATGCCACCCAAAGTACAAGTCCCATCCTTCCAAATTCAATATCCTCTTATTAGACAGGTTAATCCAATCCGACATCCATGTTAATGCACAAGAGTCATAGTAAAGTATCAAATTTGGAGCTTTAAGTCCTCCACGTTTTCTAACATCTTGAATAATCTTAAATTTAACCCTGGCTTTCTTGCCTTCCCAAATAAAACGATTCAAGTCTCTCTGCCATTCTTTCAGGTTAAGTTCATTTTTTAAAATAGGTATCATCTGGAATAGAAAAAGAAACTTAGGTAAAATGTTCATTTTAATGGCCGCAATGCGACCCAGCAAAGAAAAATGAAGTTTTTTCNCAAAACTTTAGATATAAGCCTCGCTTTTTGTCTCTTACGTAATTGGTAGGCCAACCATCTCCCCGGTTTGTTTGCATTAGCAAATGTATTATGTTTAACATACTTCAAGTTGGTGGCCACCTGATCGGCAATCAATAAGTTAAATTGATTTTTAAGCATTTTAATAGAATTTTTTAGGTTAGTATCTGTTGGTTGTTGCAATAATAATTTTTCCTTAATCCCAATTTCTTTTTCCAAACTAAATCTGGTCTGTGTTTGCTTACGTTTGTATGCATTATTCATAGCAATTAATATTCCCCTTAGGTAAGCCTTGCCAGCGTCCCAAACAATGTTTATAGAAGTATCCTTGTTCATGTTGAGTTGGAAGAACTCTTCCATAGATTCCTTCAAAGCCTTGACTTTATCCTCATAGTTAAACAAATTTTCATTTATTCTCCAAGATTTCCTCTTTATTTTTTGACCAATCTCTATCCATACCATACTATGATCCGTCAAAGTTCTAGGGAAAATTTTAGTTTTGTTACAGTCAATAAGTAGATCAGTCGATATCAGAACAAAATCAATCCTTGAAAAAGAGTCATGTCTAACCCTAACCCTATTCTCACCCGGATCATCTGCTTGCTGTCAAACTCAGCTACTTCTTCGTCTCTGACGATCAGCTGTTAATGGCGGATTGCATAAATGCGTTCCGCCTTCTGTAGATTCCAGGGGCTGCTTTGACTTCAGCGCGCCGGCTACCGCCGGCCCGCATTCCTCAAAGGTTCACCCTTCAGTGGCCACCTCTCTGGGGTGGCATTCAGCCCAAACGGACCCACCAGCAGAAGAATATCGGACCCAGGGGACAGAGAGTCGTTTCCCTGGGTCTAAATTCAGCAACAGCCACCGGAAATCCCGATTTATAACTTTTTTGAAATGCATTTTTCTGGATTTTTTTGTTGTTATTCTCTCACTGTTAAAATAAACCTACCATTAAAATTATAGACTGATCATTTCTTTGTCAGTGGGCAAACGTACAAAATCAGCAGGGGATCAAATACTTTTTAAAATATATATATATTTTATTTTTTACAATAACAATCTTTAGTGCTTCGTGAACAGTGTGTTGTCTGGGTTCATATATTTAAAGCGATAATTACTGTGTACAATTAATATGTTGGTTGGTAATATATTTCTTGATCCTCTCTTCTTCCTGTAATATTCTCCGTTTGTCTACATTAAACAAATATAATTCTTAATATTTTCAGTATATACCAAGTTCAATATAACATTTTTAGTATTTATGAATATAATAATAACATCAAAATTTAACATGTTTTTTAATCAGCTTATTTTTTCATTGTATTTATAAAAGTCATCTTATTAAGTCATTATATGTCCTGTTTTCAAGATTCTTATTGAAGCTTAGTTTCCCCTCAGTATTCAGACCACTCTTATCAGTCATAATTTTCTCAAAATTCATTACCTTTAAATATCCAAACTTTTCATTTAAATAGATCCTCTCAATGTTTTAACATTTCATATATTCTAAAAGTATTATACTACTTATATATCTTATTCCTCTTACTATAGGGTCCCTTTACAAGCTTTATCTATTTTTTTGGCCAAATTCCAACAATATTTAATCCTATAATACACCATCTAATAACCTTGCTCTGGGGCCTCTTTATATCCAAACTTTATATATATATATATATATATATATATATATATATATATATATATATCCTTTAAAATTCTAAAAATTGGAGGATGACTCCTGGGTAAATTCATGTTCGAAGGGTCACAAGCAGTGAGACCACCAGGAGATTAAAAAGTTACAAAAATTTATTGCTATTAAAACATTAAAACACCTAGCTTTCGCCGGCCTCCTGCCGGC
>NW_015388582.1:20843-24219 GCF_001527695.2 Protobothrops mucrosquamatus
ATATATATATATATATATATATATATATATATATATATATATATATATATATATATATATATATATATATATATATATATATACATACATACATACATACACATATCAATACCAATAAATAAATAAAAAACAAACACCAGGGTAAAATAATCAAACTCTAGGAGTTTAATACTACTATACCAACGCCAAGCTTTCGTCAGCGTTCTGCTGACATCATCAGGGCTTAAACGGTCAGTCCATGGGAGAGTTTTTATAGTTCAAACTTGGCCTGCACACGGCCCCTGGACATTGTTATCGGTCCTGATTGTATCAGCTGCGTTCCGGCGGTGATCTTTCCTCCGCCGGTTGTCCCTATCCTGCAAGACTTATCTATGTGGTTGCTCTTGTCCGGCTCATTTGCCCGTGGGTTGGGGGTGGACGTGGCACTCTTCTTTCCCTCTCTCCTCAGCCACATTCCCTGTCCCCCTTGCGTATGTGATTCCATGTTCCTATTCTCCGTGCTGGTTGGGTCCACTTGGCTCGCTTTCTTTTCTGGGCCCCCGCTGGGTTTGGTCACCCCACTATCGCTTTCACGGATCTTCTTCTCCCTTCCCACAGTCACATCCCCCGCATCCCTTATACCTCTTCGCACTCTGTCTCTATCATTCTCCCATCCGGGCCAGTTGGATTCATCCCTCCTCCTCCCCTCCTTCTTTCCATTGCCAGCCTGCCTGTTTCTTCCCTGCTGCGGGTGTGTCGGGGCTGTTGAGCAAGGTATCCGAGCCACTCCCATTGGCGCGGGATGGTTCAATAACTTGTGCCCTTCTTTCCTCACACGCAGGCGAGTAACCACCCCTCTGAAACCCTCTTCCTCTCTGTCGGTCTTCACGCCTCCCCTCCTTTCTCTTCCCCCGCTGATCGTATCTCCTACGCTTTTCTTCTTCCTGTTGTCTTCCTTGTTCAATCCCCTTTCCTCTTTACCCTCGCAACCACTTATTCTATGCTGCGGGTGTGCCGGGGTTGTCAGGTGGGGTGGCCGGGTCACTCCCGTTGACGTGGGGCGGCTCACTAGTTTACCCTCTTCTTCTCTCGCCCACAAGTGAGTGGCTATCCCTCTGGAATCCTCTTCCTCTCCATCAATCCTCACATCTCCCCCCCTCTTTCCTTTCTCGCTGCTCGTGTCTCTTGCGTCTTCCCTCTTCCTCCTATTACACTCCCTGTTGGTTCCCCTCTCTTCCTTACCCTCATGCCTACTTATTCCATGCTGTGGGTGTGCCGGGGCTGCTAATCGGGATGGTGGAGCTGTCCCCGCCAACGCGGGGCGGCTCGCCACCTCGTTCGCCTCTTCCCTCGCGCGCGAGCGAGTAACTGCCCCTCTGTGACTTTCTTCCTCTCCGTTGATCCTCACATCCCCCCCTTTTTCTTTTCCCGCTGATCGTAACTGCTACGCTTTCCTTCTTCTTCCCACTATCCTCCTTATCTGATCTTCTCTCCTTACTCCCGTGCTTGACTCCTCTTCTCTGTCCTAGACCTGCCAGGGTGGTGGGGTGGGGTGGTAGGATCGTCCCCATTGGTCTGTGATGGTTCAATGAATCACTCTCCCTCTCCTTCCTACCTGGGCGGGTGACCGTCCGTCTGGGGTCTTCCTCCTCCCCCCCCACCTCTCCTTCCTCCCCGGTTAGGTCTATCTCTCGTACCTTCTTTCCCCTTTCCTTTTTCCTCCTTGCTAACTCCCCTTGCTAACTCGGCAAGGGGGGGAGAAAGAGAGGAGAGGGGAGTTAGCAAGGAGGAAAAAGGAAAAGGGAAAGAAGGTACGAGAGATAGACCTAACCGGGGAGGAAGGAGAGGTGGGGGGGAGGAGGGGGTAGCTCCATGAGTCCTCGGCAGAAATGGGGGGCTTCTCGGGGGTCGAAGACTTCGCCACGACCCAATTCAGGGGGCTGAACTCGCCGGTAGCCTGCCGGTAGCCTGCCGGGTGACTCCCCGGTCCTTGGCTGGGTGGAGTCACCGGACGGAGGGCTCGGACGGACGGAGGGTTCGGAGGGGCTCGGCCCGGCAAGGAACTGATGGATGGGAGAAGGCCGCAGCCCGGCGGAGGATCTGGCCGGGACTCGGTCCGGCGGAAGACCTGGCCCGGACTCGGCCGCAGGCCCAGCGAGAGTGGAGCCCGCCTCGGACTCGGAGGCCGCGACGGACCCGGACTTGGCCTGCAACTCGGCCTGCGGGCCCGGCGGAAGACCTGGCCCGGACTCGGCCGCGGGCCCAGCGAGAGCGGAGGCCGCGGCGGACTCGGACTCGGAGGCCATGGCGGACTCGGACTTGGCCTGCAGCTCGGCCTGCGGGCCTGCAGGCCCGGCGGAAAACCTGGCCCGGATTCGATTTGCGGGCCCAGCGAGAGCGGAGGCCGCGGCGGACTCGGACTCGGAGGCCGCGGCGGACTCGGACTCGGCCTACAGTTCGGCCTACAGCTCGGCCTGCGGGCCTGGCGGAAGACCTGGCCCGGATTCGACCGGGCCCAGCGAGAGCGGAGGCCGCGGCGGACTCGGATTTGGAGGCCGCGACGGACTCGGACTCGGCCTGTAACTTGGCCTGTGGGCCTGGCGGAAGACCTGGCCCGGATTTGACCTGCGGGCCCAGCGAGAGCGGAGGCCGCGACGGACTCGGACTCGGCCTACAACTCGGCCTGCGGGCCCGGCGGAAGACCTGGCCCGGATTCGACCTGCGGGCTTGACGAGAGCGGAGGCCGTGGCCCGGTGGCCCGGCGGCCCGGCTGACGCGGATGCCTGGGCTTTTGCCTGGGGAGGCCGAGGGCCGAGGGAGGCCGAGGAGGATAATAACAACTGCAGCGGCTAGTCTTCTTCTTATCCATCGCTGGTCCCTGAATTAGAATTAACCATCACGAGGACTTTTTTCCCCCGTTTTCTGCTGTTGGTCCTCTTGTGTATGACTGGAATATACCCCAGGTCGGAACTGCTGGCCCTGCGCGATTCCCCCCTCGCGCAGGCATGGCCCAGTACAATCTTAAGGGCCGGCCTCAATGATGGGGTGTGGAACCCCGAGAGGTGGTATGCAGCAAAAAGGGAACGAAAGAGAAAAAAATTGAGAGTTTTCCTAGAGGGGTGCTTTGTTAAATTTTTAGGGGGTACGGGGATGGCCAGGGGGGGCATGGGGGCTGCCTCTCTGAGGCCAAGGCCAGGTCTGTCTGAGGGACGCGGCATCAGAATGGTGAGGGAGGAGGTTGGGGGGTTAAGGGAGGGTGATGTGATCAGTACGGTCAGTGGGAGGGGCAGATATGGCGGGAGCAGAGGACCATATCGGGTTTTGGGAGCACGCACACGCTGTTTACAAGCTTGTGAGTGCTCCGGTCCTCAGGGCTCTACTCGGCCTCCAGGGATCT
>NW_015388582.1:26306-63585 GCF_001527695.2 Protobothrops mucrosquamatus
GGAATTTTAATTTGGTTTTAAATAATTTTAAAAAAGAAACGGCCAACAATGAATACTTCATTTTAATCACATTTTAAATTAGTTTTATTGTATTAGTTATCTGTTTTAACTGGCTGTAAGCCGCCCTGAGTCCGTCAGGAGAAGGGCGGGGTATAAATTCGATAAATAAATAAATAAATAAATAAATAAATAAATAAATTAAAATATTAAAATACAGGCAACCAAGCTTTCGTCGGGCTCTCCCGACATCATCAGGGTTGATAAGCCGGTTTCGGGGAGGGCTTATATGCCGCCTCTAAGTGCTTGCATCCGGCTACGCGACCGTGTAATCGGGCCCAGGTGCCTGCGCTCCTACGCTCTGGGTGCCTTCTTTCTACCCGCGTGTAAACTCTTTACCTCCCTTTCCTGTTTGTCACCATCCGGTCCTTGGGTATCCTTACCGGGGGCAACGGTTGGGGGTTCTTTCCCATGCCTCCCATCAGTTTTGCCTTCCACATCCTTCTCCTCAAGCCCATTGGTCCTGCGGGGTTTGATCCAGCTGCAGTCAACCTCTCCCCCCTTTCTCTTTCGCCCGTGTCGGCTGGGTCACTCCCTGTGCCATCATACCGATTGCTCCCCCCCTCCATCCTCCTACTGCTGTCACGCCTCATGAATCTGTCTTCAGGTCCCCCCTTTTCTCTCTCATCCACCATCAGGGGTCGTCCTCTTGTGCCTCGGAGCTCTCTTTCTGTGCGCAATCTGGTGAGGGGGTGTCCCCGCCGGTCGGGCATTCCCCATTCACACCCATCCACCCCACTTTTCAAGCACTCACCTACATTCAAACCCTCTTTATTCAACGAGTCCTCCGATGGTAAATCTTCACCTAACACCCTCCGTGCCTCAACACCCTCAATCCCCCTCTCACCCTCATGAGCACTACCATACCCAATCGCTCTACCCACGCCTCCATCCGTGCCGCTATGGCACCCTTCATCCGGTCCACGAAGCCTCTGGGGGCCTTCGATCCTCTTACGATCGGTTTCCCCTTTGCAGGGTTTCCCAGCCGAATCCTGGTCGACTCCTTCCCCCCCACCTCCAGCCGCGGCAATCTGTACGTCTCCTACTCTTTCACCTCGCAATTTACTCCACACTCTCCATTCACATCCATACGCCACACTCTTCCCACTCTCACTTGCATTCAAACCCTCTTTATCCAACAAGTACTCTTGTTGTGATGGTAATTCTTCACCTAACATCCCCCGTGCTTCGGCTCTATCTATCCCTCGCTCACCCCCATAGACACTTTCTTGTTCCACCACCGTCTCTCCCACCGCCTAGCCACGAGCAACACTGCTCTATCGTAATGACTAGTAATCAAGGTAAAAATTTGACTCTTGGGTACATCCATATTAAAACAATAAATAGCATTGATCACCAAGAGAATGATTAAAAGCATCTAAAAGCATTTAATAAAATACAAATTAACCGAGCTTTCGTCGGGCACTCCCGACATCATCAGGGTTCAAAGAAGGCGGTTTGTGGGAGGAAACTTATATGCAGCCTCTAAGTGCCTGCATCCGGCTACATGAACGCGTAACCGGGCCCAGCTGCCTGTATTCCTGCACTCCAAATACGTTTCTTCCCCCCATGTGCAGTCCTTCGGCGTCCTCTCTCTGTTTCCTGCTGCGCACTCCTCCGTCAACCCCGGGGGTGGGGGAACCCCCCATCACACTCTCCACGCCCCCACCTATGCGCACGGGGTTCCCTTTATCAGGTGTTTCCCTGGCCCTACACCGCACCCCGGTCGAATCCCGGCTGATTTTTCCCCCCTCCAACCGCCGCGGACTGGACGTCTCTCCTATCCCTACAGTTCTCATTGCTCCACTCATCTGCGCATCCACCATCCCAGTGCATCTGCAGTTCATTCTTGTGCCACCCCCTCCCCATTTCTGCGGACCGTTCCCCCGGGTGCGTGAGTTCTCCCTCCGTATAATGCCAGGGGGGGTATCCTGGGTGGTATCCTGTCCCCCCCCGCCACCTAGCAGCAACACTCTGTCCGTTCCTTTTTACAAATCCTCCCCCATTCGCATTCTCGTCCTCCCCCCCAAGGGAATCCCTCCGTTGTGGTGGCGGACATTCGTTGATCGTCATCCCCCGTTCCTTGGCCATATCAGTCAATGGGGAGCCTCTCCTATCGTCACAATCAGGTCCAGTCATCCCCACGCGCCCGCTAGTCCAACTCTCCGCGGTGCCATGACGTCGCCGATCGGAGGCAGGACCATCCTGCGCGGTGTGCTGGGGGTCATTGGTGGATACATCGATCCGACCGTGTTGGGGGGTGGTTGCGATCTTCCTCCCTCGATCATACAGCTCATGTTTAAACTTCCTCCAGAGCCGGTTCATGTGCCATGCTCTGAGGGTCTGCTGCGCCGGGCACATATCGACGTTGTTGTGCACCCTGTCGGCCCAAATATGGGAGAAATTTGGGCCGACAGGGTGCACCAAACTCAAGATAATTCTTCTCCCCTGTCTCATAGCTGTCTGGTGTTTTTAGAGTTAATTCAGATGATGGTGGGGGGGAGGAGAAAGATAGGACTGCGTGGGAAGAGAACGGAAGAGAACCTTTGCCCTTCCACCTGATAGGAGAACGTGATATATGACAGCAAATTTAGGGAGGGAACATGCTGATAAATTAATTGCTCAGGGGAAGAGAATTTAGTTCTTAGCATCCCTTCGGTGTGCCGACATGTTGTAACATAAATAAAAGACTTTTTAGGAAAACAATGCCTGGAAGTTCTTTGAAGTGTTTCATTAGTCAGAACCTGACATCATGCTAAGAACTCAATCCTTTTCAAACAACCTGGGGTCCTGAACTCCATCCACTGCCTCTAGGCTTGAGAGGAGCTGGTAAAGATTCAGGGGAAGAAAATCTATCATGAGAAAAGGGAGGTTACTTGAAGACCTAGCAGATGCTGATAAACTGGAGTGGGAAGCAACAGACAGCATGCTGTGGGAAGATGAATTTCGGCAGACAAATACAAATTGGTGGAGAGCTGCCAGGTCACCTGCAACTGAAGATTCGGGAGAGTCACTGGAAGGATTTCAAAACCCAGAAGTGAGAAGCAGAGAGCAGCTCCTGTTGAGAGAGGCCCCCAGCCCCTCCCTCGCAGATCAAACAGCCTTCCAAACCCTGGGGTCCCCTGCCAGGGCTTCCAGCCCCACAGAGAAAGAGAACCCCAGCCTGGGCCCCATTCAGCAATGTGGAATTGAGCAACCCCCACAGATAGATGATCAGCAGCAGCTGAGCATACCACAGCTAATAGAGGCCTTGCAGCAGCTTGGGGTGGTGCAAAAGCTAGGAGAGCGACAGCCGGTGGGCCCGCAGATGAGGGAGGCCCAGCAACAAACCCCACTCGTCCAGCAGCCATTGAGAGGCCTAAAGCAGCAGGGGGCACCACCAGCCCCCGCTGGCCAGCAGCAAAGAGCTCAGCAGCCAGTGGATCAGCAGGCAGGATGGGGCCAACAGCCCCAGTGGGGGCCGCAACAGCCTGTATTGGCACCACCTTTCAGAGCAACCTTCGATGGGGACCCAGAGAAGCTGATTTTTTTTCTGAACCAAGTGCGTTCTCACTTGAATCGCTGGGCCTATCTCTACCCGGAACCAGGTGCCATGGTCGATGTCATTGCGTCCAACCTAGAGGCAGAAGCATCTGAATGGCTGAACAATCTATATAGTGAGCAAGCCCCCAAACTGGGAGATCCCAACCTTTTCATCCTAGGACTGAGAGAAAGATTTGAGGACCCATCTATTGCTCTTAAAGCAGCAGAACAGATCCACAAAATAAAACAAGCCGGCAGGCCTGCCCTGGAGTACGTGCGAGAGTTCCGCAAGACAGCAGGTCGAATAGAGGGGTGGCCTGAGCAGTCCCTAATCCATCACTTCATCGAGGGATTAGACTATCACCTCTCTCAGGCCTGCATCTATCGAGAAGTACCTGATCGGCTACAGGACTGGTACCAGACAGCAGTGAAGCTAGATGTTCGGCTCACCCGCTATAAGAAGCCTCCCCCACACGAACCCGAGCAGCAACCAGAGCTACCCGAACAGCAATCACCCCCACGAAAGCCTTCAACTACTGCAATGGCTGAGAGACCCAGGCCACCTACACGCCCATCCTTTAAGTGTTTTCGGTGTGGACAAGAAGGACATCGAGCGGTCACCTGTCCAGTCCCCTACCCCCAACTGCAGAGCAGACCAGAACCAGCAATGAGAAAGAAACCAGCTCAGCGGCTAACGAGAGAAAAATCCAACCGGCTCACGCAGGAACCTGTTGCCCAGATTATACCCCCCACGCAGGAGAACGCCGAGACTCCGGGTGGACCCGCTCCTGCTCAACCCTCCTTTGAAAGCGATGATGAAGGAGAGAACGACCCGATGGTGAGTCAACAAATCCCGCCTTTTTCACTGGCCCCCAAATTTATAATCCCTAAGTCTGGGGCACAAATGGACTTAAACGTGCTAATTGATTCTGGATGCACCCGCTGCATTATTAGTCTGCCGTTTGCCATGAAAATGGGCATACGGGCAAAACAGCTTTCCAAACCGGTGAGGTTTGAGCAAGCCGATGGCTCCCTGATGGGAGGGACTCAAAGCCGTTTATCTGGTGGGAGAAAGGAATGAGAACCGTGAGACTACCTATAGGGCCTAATCCCCCCATTGAGTCAAGCGATGTTGCAGGGCACTTTAGGCCACCCAATGAGCGAGCGCACATGGCCGCCTCACCGCTGCCAGGCGAACCAGTCATCCCCAATGAATACCGGGACCTGGCGAAGGCATTCAGTGAAAAAGAATGTGATGCCCTACCCCCTCACAGACCCAATGACTGCTCCATCGAATTGGTGCCAGGAGCCAAACTCCCACGACTGAGAATGTATGCTATGTCCCCCCTCGAAATGGAGGCGATGCAGCGATATGTGAACAAAAACTTAACGAGGGGGTTTATCGAATGGGCCAAATCTACCGTGGGAGCCCCTGTGTTGTTCAAAGAAAACAAAGATGGGTCTCTTCGTCTCTGCGTAGACTATAAGGGTCTCAACGCTGTGAGTGTGGAAAATAAAACGAGAGCTCCTCACCGACCAATGGTTCAAAGATAATCAAACCTCCCTAACATGCAGGGATGGCTTGGCTTACAAAGGGGGGAAACTATATTTGCCAGAAGCCCTCCGTCTTAATGCTCTCAAACACAGCCATGATGTAAAACAGGCTGCACACTTTGGATATTTGAAAACCCTACACCTCACCCGCCGGCAATTTTCGTGGCCGGGGCTGAAAAGGGATGTGGAAAACTATGTAAAAAGTTGTACTGTATGTGCCACAATGAAAAGAATCCCAGGGAAAACCCCTGGGTTACTGCAACCCGTGGCAGACCCTTCTCAACCATGGGAAGAAATAGCTATGGACTTTATAGTAGACCTACCTGAGAGTAGTGGAAATACTGTCATCTGGACTGTAATAGACCTGTTCTCGAAGCAGGCTCATTTCATCGCCTGCAAAGGACTCCCATCTGCCCAACGACTGACCAAATTGTTCCTGAAACATATCTACCGGCTGCATGGCGCCCTTAAGCGAATAATTTCGGACAGGGGGGTGCAGTTCACAGTGAAGTTTTGGAGAAGTTTCCTTACATTAATTGGATCATCTCAAGGTTTATCATCTGCTTTTCATCCGGCCACCAATGGGGCCGCAGAAGCCGCTAACAAAATGATGGAGCAATATCTTAGATGCTACGTTTCGTACCAACAGACGAACTGGACTGATCTCCTCCCTTTTGCGGAGGTGGCGTAAAATAATTCTGTGCACAGTAGCACCGGCTACATGCCTTTCAGAGTGGCCAGAGGAAAAGAGTTCAGCCCAATACCTGAATATCCTCAGGTGCCCTCCGCTTCCCAGACATTTGACCAGTGGGTGAGGGGGTGGGATGAAGTTTGGAGAAACACAAAAACTGCTTTAAAAAAGTCTTTTGAAACCTATAAAAAACAGGCTGATAAAAAGAGGGCTCCCCAAAGAACATTCCAAGTTGGGGAAAAGGTTTATTTGTCAACTAAATATCTACGCCTCAAATTGCCCAGCAAGAAATTGGGACCAAAATTCTTGGGGCCTTTCCCCATAGTAAGGATCATCAATCCGGTCACCGTAGAACTAAAACTCCCTAGACTTTTAGGGAGAATTCACCCAGTCTTCCATTGCAGCTTGTTGAAACCTTATCGGGGCTCCACTTTAAGACCTCCCCCGAAGAAGGCACCTGGGCCCCTTGTAGTTGCGGGACAGACCCACTATGAAGTGAAACGTATTCTTGACTCTAGAATCTTTAAAGGGAAATTGCAGTACCTAGTACAATGGAAGGGATACCCGTTGTCTGAAGCCACCTGGGTGAAATCCAGTGAAGTGAAAGCTGACAGATTGGTCAAAAGGTTTCATGTGAAACACCCCAACAAACCAAAAACTAGTCATTAACATATGCTTTTGTTTACATTACAGGATCTGTCCTTGTAAGGGGGGCCGGATGTCAACGCTGCTAATATTGTATATTCTTGCTTTGACAAAATATTCAGAACTGTCTGGTATTTTTAGAGTTAATTCAGATGATGGTGGGGGGGAGGAGAAAGATAGGACTGCGCCGGAAGAGAACGGAAGAGAACCTTTGCTCTTCCACCTGATAGGAGAATGTGATATATGACAGCAAATTTAGGGAGGGAACATGCTGATAAATTAATTGTTCAGGGGAAGAGAATTTAGTTCTTAGCATCCCTTCGGTGTGCCGACATGTTGTAACATAAATAAAAGACTTTTTAGGAAAACAATGCCTGGAAGTTCTTTGAAGTGTTTCATTAGTTGGAACCTGACAGAGAGTATTTTGGCGACGTTTCGATGAGGTCCCACTCGTCATCTTCAGTCTGGGGTCTTCGCCTTCGTGCTTGTGCAAGGAAAGTGTGATCGGAGCTTCCGTCTCTCTATAAATATTGGTGGGGGTGTGTGGAGTGCTGGCTTAGTTGCTATAGGTGGGTTGGTTGGCTGTGTGGGAGTTATTGTTTGCGGATTGTTTGGCTGTTTCGTAACATCCTGAGTAGTTGAGGTGCTGGCTGTGTGCCCATTAGTCTTTTGTGTTATAACGACCTGGGTAATGGGTTGTGTGATTACATCCTGAGATCTAGTGTAGTGATATCCTGAGTTTTGTATTGCAACATCCTGGGTGGTTGGCTGTGTTGTAACATCCTGAGCTTTAGCGTTGTAACCTCCTGAGTTCTGTGATGTGATGTCCAGAGCAGAAGGCTGTGATGTAGCATACCGGGCTTTGGTTTGGCTCTGAGTTTGCAGTCTAGCTCTGTGTTCATGGCGTGTGTCCGTTTGCTTTGTGTGGGGGTCGGAGGGAGGTGCAGCAGCTGGTGATGTCGTGGTTTGGCTTCTGGATGGTGGTTGCATTTCGTCTGAGGGATGGGTTTGGGCTTGGGTTTGGGTCTGGTGAGGGTGAATGGTGGTGGCATACTGTGTTGTTCTGGGTCCGGTGTCAGTTTTCGTGGCTCGGACCCATTTGTTGATTAGGGCTAGTTTCCAGATGTCTGGTAGGCGGGAGGTATCGTCACGTTTATTCATGTTGTGGGGGTGTTTTTCTATTTCGATGGCTTCCATAATTATTCTCTTGTTGTGGTGTTCAGTTTTGGAGATTAGTTTGGTTCCTTCAAAATCAATTTCATGTCCTGTAGCTTTAAGGTGCTGGAAGAGGGAGGAAGTTTTTTCCTTCTTTTCTGACTGCGTTCTTGTGTTCTGCGATGCGGGCATTTATTCTCCTATTAGTTTGTCCAATGTATGTGGCTGGGCAGATTTTGCATGGTATTTCATAGACTCCTTGATTTTCTAGCTGGATCCTGTCTTTGGGGTTTCTTAAGATGTTGGCTATTTTTTGGTCAGTGCCGAAAGCTGTCTTGATATTGTGTTTGTGGAGAATTTTGCTGATTTTATCTGTGGTGCCTTTGATGTAGGGGAGGAGGGCGATGTCGTTGTACTGTTCTATGTCTTGGTTCTTGGGGGGTGTTTCCCTTTGGATTAGGTTGGTAATTGTATTTCTTTGGAATCCGTTGGAGATTAATACGTTTCTGAGAGTGTGTAATTCAGTTTTCAGGTGACCTTTGTCGGCTAGGCGTTTGGTTCTGGAGATAAGGGTCTTGGCTACGGAGTTGATCTGTTGGTGTGTGTGTCTGTCTTGTGGGAGGTTTCTTCAAGACAGACACACACACCAACAAACTCCACAGACTAGAAAAATGCCAAAAGCCCAACCCCCCCCTCCACAGCAACTCATGAAACGAACAGTACACAACATATCAGACAGGACCCTCACCATAGCAGAAACCAATGTCCTTTCCAAAGGATTCAACTTTGCAGTCGCCCCCAAACGCATCCCCACTGAAAACATCATATGCGGAGTTGAAGCTACCCTAACCAAAATCAACCCAGATGAAGCCAACAAAATCAGACTTGAAGTCACCAACGTCCTCCTCTCCAGCAATCCACCTAGAAGCAACTAAACCAGGGAGGATATATATATATATCTTATCTGTTGGGTGAGGCACCCAGTCTACCAAATATAAATCAGTCTGTTCTGCGTTTCGCTCCAATCTAGGAGCATGTTTTGCAGGCAGACCTCACATACTGTGAACACTATAAATTCAAAATTTTTTGTGGCTGACAAAGAGTTAGTGGGAGACTAGTATATTTGGTAGACCGGGTGCCTCACCCAACAGATAAGATATATATCCTCCCTGGTTTCTGCTGACAGGAGTAAGGGGGAACCTGTGGCTCAAAAGGGTAATACAGCTGCCTAACATGCAAGCTGCTCAGGTTCGAATTCCTGAAGGGTGTGACTAGCTGATGAGGGCAAATGAGCCTGAAATAGCTATACTAGTGTCCCACTAACTCTTTGTCAGCCACAAAATTTTTTGAATATAATATATATAATTTCATCAATGCTTTTTCAGGTATAGAGTTTTAACAATTTTCTTAGCTTTCCAATTTATCCAAACTGTAGTATTTCATATTTTTATTCCCCATAAAGGTTTAATTTGCCGCTTCCGTCTATAGAAGAGTGAAGTAATCCCCTCCCTTCTCACTTTGGGAGGCTTTTTGCTTCTTGGGGAACTTTTCCAGGAAATCAGATATAAAATAGGAGAGAGAAGATCAAATTCCTCACCCAGTTTCAAGCACGCTGTTCACTGTTGTGCTGGTTAGTGCCTTTTGACTTCGGCTGCAAGTAGCTTGGGCTAGTTAACAAAGTGTGACCATTCTTTCTCCTGTAGGGTTAGAAGTCTTCTGTGATGACCCAGGGCCCCGAATGGAGGCAAAGCACTTAGCTGGTCAGAATAATTGTCTTTGTAAGCACTGCCAACGTTCACCCAACAGCCCCCACATATGCTGGCACAAGTTCAATAAAACAGTCAACAGAGTTAAACAGTTCTTTAAAGTAAAACAGATAACAAAGTATGATCTTTTCCACGCCCAGCTTGCCTGTAATCTGCAAACTGCAAAACTGAGGACAGCAAGGAGAACTCAGCAGGAAACAAACTTGATCCAAGATACAAAGAATCCAGGTACAAAAGCTCACAGCGCAAGAGTTCACGTTTGTTCCCGGCGTCTCCTTAAATGCCTACTCCCCAGGTGTGCCTTGTAAAGTAGGGCGTGACGCTCTCCTCCCGAGCAAGTGAGCCTGCCTCCATTGTTCCCTCCTCCTCTCTGCTCTCCTTGCTCTGGGATCTGGTGTGGAGGGGCCTTGCTCCTCGCCTGAGCTCTGCCTTCCCTGTTCCAAACTTGAAGGGCCCTGGCCTGCTTCAGCCTATTCCTCCCCACAGTCCTCCGAAGCCACAGACACCCCCTCCTGGGCCTCAACAGGGAACTCCATGTCGTCCTCAGAGTCAGGCTCGGATGGAGGCATGACAGCTTCTCCCAAATTTAGCGAAACGACCGCCATCATTCCAGAATCGTCGGGGCACCCTTTTTTCTTCGCCACCTCTCTGGGGTGACTTAGACCCATTTAGGGTCCCCTGGCAGGGCGAAACTAGCCGTGGGGTGTGGAGGTCCGCGATCCCGCAACCGGGCTCTATGGCGCAAAACTGGAAGTCCAGGGGATCAAACACTTTTTTCCCTCACTGAAGGCTTAAGATACAGAAGGATCTTGACAGACCTGAACATTGGGCGCTATCTAAGAAAATGAAATTCAATGGTGAAAAAAATAAGGGGGACTGGAGGCTAAAACATATAAAGAACGGTTGCTGGAATTGGGTATGTCTAGTTTAATGAAGAGAAGGATGAGGGGTGACATGATAGCAGTGTTCCAATATCTCGGGTTGCCACAAAGAAGAGGGAGTCAAGCTATTCTCCAAAGCACCTGAAGGCAGGACAAGAAGCAAAGGATGGAAACTAATCAAAGAGAGAAGCAACTTAGAGCTAAGGAGAAATTTCCTGACAGTCAGAACAATTAATCAGTGGAACAACCTGCCTCCAGAAGTTGTAAATGCTCCAACACTGGAAGTTTTTAAGAAGAGACTGGACAGCCATTTGTCTGAAATGGTATAGGGTTTCCTGCCAGAGCAGGGGTTTGGACTAGATGGCCTCCAATGTCCCTTCCAACTTTTTTATTACTATTATTATTATTATTATTATTATTATTATTATTATTATTATTATTATTATTATTATTATTATTATTATTATTATTATTATTCCTTCACGAGATATTCTGTAACCAAGATAGTCTAAGCTGGTCTTATGGAACTCACATTTTGACAATTTGGCGTACATTTTAGCATCCAAGAGTTTTCTCAATACCTGTCTAATTAGTTTCACGTGTTTCTCCATGGCCTCAGAGTAGATGAGTATGTCATCAAGATACACTAGTACTTCGTTGATTAGTTGCATGAACACGGCAGGGACCCCCTGTAGTCCAAAAGGCATTACTATGAATTTGTAGCATCCCAGCAGGCAAAGGCAGTTTTCCACTCATCGCCTTCCTTGATCTTTATAATATGCCTCTCTCAGGTCCAACTTTGTGAATACCTTCCCCTTTGCCAAGTGGCCCAACATGTCTTTCATGAGAGGAAGGGGGTATATATTCTCCACGCACACACTGTTAATCCCATGAAAACCATGCACAATATTAAAGACCTATCTTTCTTTTCTTTAAACAGCACGGGGGCCGCCACACGAGTTTTTGCGGCTTGGATGAAACCCCTGGCTAAGTTCTTGTCAATGTATTCCCTTAGCTCCCCCATCTCTCTAGGTGTCATTGAGTACATATTAGGCTTGGGGAGTTTTGCTCCTGGCAGAATCTCAATTGCGCAGTCCGTGGGGCGATGGGGGGGGGGGGGGTAAGGATGTTGCATTCCTTTTCGCTGAACACCTCTGTTGTGATTCCTCACCAGCCAGTGGACCCGGCAGCTGAGTCTGAGGAATCAGAGGAGGAGGGGCCTAGAGTGACATCAGAGTCAGAGGAAGGCTCTGAGGAGCTCCAAGACTTACAGTCTGACGAGGAGCCTGGCCTCACTACTTGTGCTCAGGCTGACACAGCTGTGCTGGGAGTCTGAGTTGGACAGTGATGAATCACAGCTGGAAGATATCCAGGATGCACGTAAACGCCGGCCAGAAAAGAGAGTAGGACAGAGGAATGCAATGGGGCGGCTCCAAAGGTAAAGGAGAAGGCATTAGGAAGCCACACCTTGGCTGTATAATAAAAGGGAAGGTGTGGGAGGTTCTGGTTGCCAAAGGCAACCGTTCGTGTTGAGGATCGAGTTTCTGTGAACTGTGTTTGCCTTGGACATTGACTCAGGTCTGTGAATAATAAAAGGGGATTGTTTTTTTCCTGCGGTTCCAGCCTGCTTGTTGGAAGAGGGGTTTCTCTTTGTGAGCTTAACAACGACTCACATAGGCTGGGACAGAACAACCTCTGCTAGATCCCGATATTCCTTAGGGATGGGCTGCATCTCTGACGACTGTTCGGACACCGCTCTCAGTGCTCAATCCCCTTCCCCTTGTGTCTCTGTGAGTTTAGCTCCTCTCTGTTCTTTTGGGCGGGAGTGGGGCTTGTTTCTGTCATCGCTATGCACCTCGCATCTTTCCCCCAGTACACAGCAGGATTCCATTTTGACAGCCAGGATAGCCCCAATATCATAGCCTCTGTCATCTTTGGGGCCACCATGGATCAAATGGTTTCTTCATGGTTCCCCAGCCTCAGATGCATTGGTTCAGTCAGGTAGGAAGCGGGCAGCCAACCCACCAGGTAGCAGTCGACTTGCTCAAACTTCATGGGATGGCGTAGTTTCCTCAACTGCAACCCTAGGTTTCGTACTGTCTGTAAGCTGACTAGGCATCGGGCCTTTACCACCCCCTTTGCCCCTGAGTGGGACACTACGATCTCTACTTGGACTAAGAAGGGGTTGATGGTTTCACTTACCATCAGATCCTCTTCCCTCTCGCTGTCACTCTCGTAAAGGGTTAACTTCTTGTTCTTCCCGTTCAGAGTTCCCTCCCCTTCGCTGCTAGGGGGGAGACATCAACGACCTGCTGTACCACTCGCGACTTCTCCTTTCCCTTCTTTGGCATCTTCTTTGGCTTTGGGGGAGTCGGGGTCTTCGGAGCTGTTCTGGGTGTCAGCGCTGGACAAACTGCTTCTTGGTGGCCTTGTTGGCCGCATCTGAAACATGGGCCTGGCATGCACTTAGGAGTCCTGGTGGGGGCAGGAACTAGCAGGGGGTCTCCATCCCAGCATGCGTCCCTCTTGGCTCCTCTTTGGGCGGCCTTCTGTTCCCCGTGTCTCTTGTATTCCAGTAAGTCTAGCTCCACGTTTGTTGCCAGCTGATACCAGCTCTGGTGTTCCTTGGGGCAGGCATGTGTGGTATAATTCTCTGTTTAGGCCATCTTGGAAGTAGTAGACCAAGAGCTGTTCCGGCCAGTGTCTCAGCTTTCTTGGCAGTCTCCAGAATTCACAAATGTATTCCATTACCGGTCTACTCCCTTGCTTGATGAAGCGGTTCTTAGACTCCGCTTGCCTGACCTGCGTGTTGTCCCCAAATCTGGCCCTGAGCTCCCTTAGGAATTCATTAGGGTCTTCCAACTTGGGAGGGTCCCTCGTCATGGAGGGCCGTCACCCACTCTGCTGCGTTCTCCCTCGAGATTTGTCATGGTGGCATTTACACAAGCTGCGTCATCAGCATATGCCGGTCTGTACCGATCCAGATGTGTCCACACCTGGTTCAAGAAGACCACCAATTTCTCTGGGCTCCCATCCAACGTGGCCTTGATTGGTGGAGGCTCCAGAACCCCTGGGCAAGCCCAATATCCCTGCGGCCACCCCACTCCGTAAGGGAAAGCCATGGCTAGGCACCGGCAGCCGCTGGTTATGGCGGTGGCTGGCCAGTGGCTGCACGTAGCTGGGCTGCCATCTGCTGGATTCCAACGGCTGCCTGCCCTGGAGCCGGGCCAGGTTGGGGGTGGTGGTCCGCAGGGGGCTGGCCGCTTCCCCGGTCGCAGTGGGTCCTGTCTTCTGTCGGGGTGTCGGCAATGGAGCTGGGATGGTTGCTGAGGATTGGCCTGACACTGTCCCAGAAGGCTGCCCCTTTTTTCGTACTGGCTTCATCCCCCGCACCTCCAATCCGCTGAATTTCTCCCTCAGCTGCTCAACCAATGGGCTGTGGAAAGCTGCCAGGTAGCACCACTCCACCGGTTCTTCCCAATCCGCTGCTCTCTTTCCCTTCTGTCTCAACTTCTGGGTGAATGTCACCCCCAGAGAAATCAGAGGGAACTCGACCTCGGACACCTTCGGCATGACAGCCCTCCACAACTCCACTCCTGTCTGGCAGAGGTCCCCTGCCGCTCCGGTCTCCTCCTGCGCCACTGGTTGCCCGGTCTTCTCCACCCATTCTTTCAGGCAGGTCACTATTGTCTAGGTACTGGAGTCCACTTGCCCTGTAATTAGGGTCTCCTTCACTGGTCCCATCCCGGTCTTGGCCACCTGCTCTCCTTTAAGTTCCACCCCTGCCATCTTCTCCTGAGTCTTCACAGTTCTTCCGGAGGTAACCAGACAGGCTGTAGGAGCTCAGGACTCCTGGGTTATATTTGCTTCAAGGGAGAACTGGTTTAATGTCAAGGTTCCAATTAACAAACTCAACCAAGTAAGCATCAACGAGACGATCCAATCTCTTTGTGCAAAACTTTATTGAGTACAACATTTCGGCACGATAGAAAGCAAAATCAGCTCTGGTTATTTCCCATGCAAACTGCTATAATTAAAATATAGAATTATCCCTCCCCCCATTAGTGCAGGTCACATTGTCCAATCAAGTGTTAAAATATTGTCATGGGAAAGTATCTTTGTTTGTTGGCAGACACCTGTTGAAACGTCCTTGGTTCACATGGTTGGTTTTCTTGTCTGAAGTCTGCATTCCATTTTCCCCCTTCTCCTCCCCCCCAAGTGCATTTGCAAGCTAAGAAGCAGTAATGGCAGCAATATTTTGCGCACGCATCAAGATTGACACATGGTATATATCACATTTTACAAGTCCAGAACAACTTATGATCCTCACAGACTGCTAACTTTGAGTTCCTCTAAATTGGGATTAGATCAGTTCATGAAGGACAGGATATGAATGACTAGTGATGATGGTGGCTACTTATTTTCTCCTGTATGAATGTCCCATACCATAAATGTTATTTATTTAATTTATATAGGTACCCATTTCAACCAGTGACTCTGGGTGGCCTACATCATAAAAACAAAAAATAATGAGTCCTCCTGAAAATGGTGCGCTGAGCGGTGGGGCGCTTTTTTCTCCTGCTGACAAACAGCTGATTTTGCTTCCAAAGCCAGTTCTTTGGCAGAACACTCCCCAGATTTAAACCGGAGCAACTAGGAATGACCCAAGATGACCCTCAGAAGACCGTGTATTTGCCTGGGAAGAGAAATTTAGACGATTGCAATTCTCAGTAAGAGTGGTTGAAGGATTGGGTCTCCATCTTTCCCTGTCATTGTTTTGTTTTTTTTTAGGCACGCCTCAGTTTTAACATCATGTTTTGAATTATTTTTTTGTTGTTTTGTTTTTGGCTTACATCTTTAACTGTTAATTATCTGGTTGAACACTGACTTATCTTGTACCCCCTTGCTTGATTATAAATGAATTATTTTTTACCTGTTTTTACTGATTTATCTTGGAGTTATGAAACACTCACTTTTGCCACATGGAAGTCAACAGTGTGAAGACTTTCCCCTTGGCAGTGAAAGTGATCTGATTTGATCTATATTTACATCGCATTTCTACTGCAAGGATTTTGTATTTTACAGGTAGTCCTCGACTTACAACAGTTCATTTAGTGACTGTTAAAGGTTACAACGGCACTGAAGAAAGTGACTTATGACCATTTTTCACACTTACAAATGCTGTAGCATCTTCATGGTCATGTGATCAAAATTAAAATGCTTGGCAACTGGTTCATATTTATGACGGTGGTAGTGTCCCAGGGTCATGTGATCACTTTTGGCGACTTTCTGACAAGCAAAGACAATGGGGAAACCAGATTCACTTAACCATGTTACTAACTTAACAACTGTAGTGATTCATTTAACTGTGGCAAGAAAGGTCGTAAAACGGGGCAAAACTCACTTAACAAATGTCTTGCTTAGCAACATAATTTCTGGGCTCATTTGTGGTTGTAAGTCGAGGATTACCTGTACTAGTTTTTAAGGGAACTTTGTTTTGTTTTGCTTTTGTATATATCTCTGGTCTTTTTTTCTCTCTTTAAAGAAACAGGAACATTTTTTTAATCCATTCTCTATTGTGGGAAATATCTTAATTTTTCCTGTGGTCATTTTGTTATGGAAGTTCTACTTCTTTTGTCCTTGAGAGAAATTACCTACATTTTATTGTGAAAGTCCGGCCATAAAAGAGATTTGGACTATATTAAAAATGAAAATAATAAATTAAGGATTTTGAAGATTATACATCATATACTTTTTATAATGCCCACAAAAAGAGATATAAAAGGAAGGTGAGAGCCAGATCAACTTAAAGTCAAAGCCTTCTTGGAAGCCTTTGAAAAAAATGCTTTTCAATTTACAAGCTCTGAATGAAAATTTATATAAAAGGTTTGATGAGTTGACAACTGTTATAAATCAACCTATGACACTCAGATACAGGTAACAGCAGCTAAATCAGACTTGCAATTGGGTAAATTGGAAGTCAGTTTGTTGCTGAAAGAATTGAAGGAGAGAGAACGAGCTTTGTTTCAGAATTGCAGGCTTGTTGGAGAAGGCTGAAAGTGGCTTGAATTTAAAAGGCTTAGCAGTGACAAAATGGATCAGTGGTGAAGTGGACTTTCTTAGGAAAATTGGTGAAGATTGTGAAATAGACTTATATTCAACCAGAAGACAACTGTCAAGAGATGCTGTGTTTCAACTTGTAGGAAGACTGTTTGAGCAACAAAGGCTGTGGAGATATTTACAACAGAGAGTTATGACTTTGGGAAATGAAATGCAATTTTGTGGAAAGATCCCACTTATAATTGTAAGGAAAAGTTCTATTATTAAGAATCAATCAAGGATATTTGATCCTGGATGGAACAAAGATAATGACTGCAACAGGTTATGTTAGATTAGAAGCTGTTGTGGACTTTCTGTGAGTTAAATACATTACTTACCTGACAGGACTCCTCATATGCCCAACATGGCCCCAACCCTGTTAGCCTTTCGTAATGCCCTAAAAACCTGGCTATGTTCCTGAGCCTGGGGTGTTGAATGTGTTAAGGGATCCAATTTCTGGCTGTATTGCTAATGGGCCAAGTATCTCCAAGCTTCTGCCTTAGTGTATTTTTGGGTTTAAAGTGTGTATGTATATTGTGCTGGTTGAAAATCCTCCTGAGCTTTTCAGATAGTCCTACAATGTCAGAGTAGGACTTCTGGTTTTGCGCTGTAGCCCCTGGTTGCGGGATCGCAGACCTCCACACCCCGCAGCTAGTTTCGCCCTGCCAGGGGACCCTAAATGGGTCTAAGTCGCCCCGGAGAGGTGCCGAAGAAACGAAGGGTGCCCCGACAATTCTGGAACAATGGTGGTCATTTCGCTTGATTCGGGGAAAGCCTTCTAACCCGACAGGAGAAAGGCTGGACACACTTTGTTGACCAGTCCAAGCTACTTGCAGCCGAAGTCCAAAGGCACTAACCAGCTCAACAGTGAACAGCGTGCTTGAAACTGGGTGAGGAATTTCATCTTCTCTCTCCTATTTTATATCTGATTTCCTGGAAAAGTTCCCCAAGAAGCAAAAAGCCTCCCAAAGTGAGAAGGGAGGGGATTATTTCACTCTTCTATAGACGGAAGCGGTGAATTAAACCTTTATGGGGAATAAAAATATGAAATACTACAGTTTGGATAAATTTGAAAGTAAGAAAATTGTTAAAACTCTATTCCATCTGATGGAAGCAGGAAGCTCCGACGGAGGCTGATAGGGATGACACCCAGGGAGGAAGCTGGGAACGGTCCTACCTGCCCTGCGGAGGCGCCGAACAGCTGAGCAGCTGCGCCGCCACCGAAACAGCTGAGCGGCACAGAACTGACAGCCGGCAGCAAGGACCGAAACAGCAGACCGGAAAGGAGAGCCAAAGGCCTGCATTACTGCCTTTCTAGGTTATTCACCGGATGCTGGCTAACTGGATGGGGGATGGAGCTGAGGGGAAGGACTGTATGTAAGGTGCTGGGAGAAAGTCACTCCCAGCACTGACTTTGTTTGCCGTGATTAAACGCTGGTCAGACCGTTCCTGTTTTGCCAGCAACCTTGTCGTCCATCACTTGTCTTCTGTGGGAACCAGGGCTGGTAAGGACGCTGACAGAAAGTCAGCGCTCATCTTTATTTGTCCCTACCCATTACCCTTGTGCTTTATTCAGGGAATGGCTGAGGGTACACAGGAGGTGGCACCTGTGGGTGAAGGAGGAGAACCAGCTGCGGTGACAGAGCCAACTCCTGATGCGGGAAGTGAAGACGCTCAGCCATTGGTGCAGCCCAAGGTGTGTGAGGCTCGCCCTGCAGGTCCATTGAGCGATACCCAGATGGTTCCAGGGGTGTTGCAGGATGCAGGGGCCTCAGGAGAATGGTGGCATAGTTCAGCTGTATACACACCGGGTACCGTGGGCCCCATGATGAAGTGGAGGGAGAGGCATTTGACGGATGACAACGGGGACTGGAGCTATTCCACGGCACCAGGACAGCATACAATGAACATTCTGAGGGACTGGTTTGGTGAGGCCGGGTTCCAGGATCCTCACTCATGTTGGGTGGGAGGTGGGACCTGAGATGGCTTCGTGGCCATGGATGCAGACCCTGCCAACCCAGTTGGGGCCAATCCGGTTCCGTTTGGCCAGCCCGAAGTTAAGGGTAGGGGCTAGTCACACTCCTGATACCCCACCAGTAAGGGGCCCTAACCAGGGTGTACCAACAGGACAACTACGGGCTGCATGGGAAGGCAGGTCACTGTTGGATCCAGACCGCGCCCCCCGCCAGGCAACCGGTTCCAGCAGCTGGATCCTCGGCCCGGTGGGGAGTAGGGCCCGGGGAACAGCGCTCTCCATCTGCGGTTGACTCCCTGCAAGGTCTGGGTTGGCCCTTGGGGCCAAGGGATGGCCCGGGGTCCTCCACCATTGAAGGCAACATTTGATGCGGACCCGGACCGTTTGGCAATGTTCCTAAGCCAGGTCATTAGCCATGTAGACCACTATGCTCGCTTTTATCCATCACAGTGGGCATTGGTGGTGGCGATAACTGCAGGGTTACAAGGCAAAGCGACCATGCCAGGGAATTGGCCGACGCCTATTCTTGGAGTCTCTGCGATCCCGTTTTGAAGACGTGTCACGGGTCCAGTGGGCCGAAGGGGAATTGCTGGCACTGAAGCAGCGAGGCCGGTCCGCAGCCGAGTATGTTCGTGAGTTCCGGAGGGTGGCCGGCATGGTGAGGGACAATGGACGAAGGACCCAGGGCCCTGGTCCAGGTTCCTCTGGAGCCAATCCCCGGCCATCATTTAGATGTTTTCGTTGCAACCAGCTGGGACATTGGGTAGTGGAGTGCCCGGTCCCCGTTCCACAGGAGATTCCGGGGACCCCTGGGAAAGCCGAGGCCACACACAAAAAGACCCCAGAGAAGCTGAGGGTGGCACATCAGGTGGAAAGGCCCACCCCTCGAAGAAGGATCCTGGAGGAGGAGGCAACCACTGCCACAAGATACCAGCTGGTGGCCTATGACAGTGAGGATGAGCCAACGGAGGTAAGTGAGCCCATACAACCGTTTGTCATCCCCATCACTTTAACAAGTCCGCAAACAGGTCACCGTGGTGAGTACAGGTCCCTGGAGCCGTTGTCTGATTAGTAAGGCCATAGTGGCGGAGGTAGGGATCAGAGTGAGGCAGCTAGCCAACCCGGTTCGGTTTGAGCAGGTGGATGGTTGCCTCCTTGGGGGGGGTGCCGGCTACCCTAATAACGGAGCCAGTGCGGCTAGAGATGGGGGCCCATTGGGAGGTCTTCCGGTTTATCGTGGTCCCCTCCATGACCGAGGCCGTCATCCTGGGGCTTGCATGGCTGGACAAGTGGGGCCCTATGATCTGGTGGGAAGGGGGTACTGAAAGTTACGGATTGGTGTTGGCCCTCGACCGCCTGCTCAGGAACAATCAAAAAAGGGTGGAGAGAGAGCCAGGGAGGCACCAGTAAGGCAGGAGAGAGCGAAGGGGGAAGCCCCCTTCCCGGCGGTGTATGCCAACCTCGCCGAGGTTTTTAGCGAGCATGAGTGTGATGTGCTACCTCCTCACCGGCCAACTGACTGCACAATTGACATTTTGCCGGGTGCCAAACTGCCAAAGCCCCGGATGTACGAAATGACGCGCAAGGAGATGGAGGAGCTGCGTCAATACATTGACAAGAACTTGGCAAAGGGTTTCATCCAGCCGGCATGATCACGGATTGCAGCTCCGGTGCTCTTTAAGGAGAAAAAGGATGGATCCCTGCGCCTGTGTGTAGACTTCCACGGCATCAACGGGGTTTGCGTTGAGAACATGTACCCTCTACCGCTAATGAAAGACCTATTGGCCCATTTGGCAAAGGGGAAGGTGTTTGCAAAACTTGACCTCAGAGAAGTGTATTACAGGGTCCAAATCAAATGAGGAGACGAGTGGAAGACGGCGTTCAACTGCCCACTTGGAAGCTACCAGTTCCGGGTGATGCCATTCGGTTTGCAGGGGGCCCCTGCAGTGTTCATGCAGCTCATCAACGAGGTATTGCATGAACACCTTTACTGTGGGGTGCTCGTGTATCTGGACAATATCTTTATACCTCCAACATGACAGAACACGTCTGACTGGTAAGACAGGTGCTAGACAAACTGCTGAGGGCACACTTGTATGTTAAACTGTACAAGTGCGAGTTCCATCAAACCCGGTTGGACTATTTAGGGTACCGGATATAGGGGGAAGGGGTGGAGATGGACCCTGAAAAAGTCAGGGCTGTGCTGGAGTGGCAGGCACCACGGACCCGCCGTCAGCTGCAGAGTTTCCTGGGGTTCGCCAATTTCTACCAGCAGTTTATCCCCTTGTTTGCTACGATGGCCTTACCCCTAATGGACCTGCTCCGCACCCGACAGACAGCAGCCAAGCCATGTCCCGGTCAACCTCTAGCGTGGACGTTGGCCTGTCAAAAGGCCTTTGAGGTCCTGAAGGCCCTTTTTGCAAGGGAGCCGGTTCTACTATATCCTAACCCCGACCTGCCATTTGTCGTTCAAGCCGACGCCAGCGATGTCGCGATGGGGGTGATTTTACTCCAGAGGAACGGGCAAGGGACGTTACAGCCCTGTGCTTACACCTCCCGTAAGCTGACAGACAGAACGAGCATGGGCAATATGGGAGAAGGAGGCGTTTGTAGTACGGTGGGCGTTGTCAACTTGGCAACACTTTCTGGAGGGAGCGAAAGAGCCGTTCGAGGTTTGGACGGACCATAAAAATCGTGAGGCTTTGCAGACACCGCGGTGCCTGTCCCCAAAACACGTACGATGGGCCCAATACTTTCAGCGTTTTCGCTTTCGGTTGAAGTATGTGCCAGGGGGTAAGAACTTTTTGGCGGACGTGCTGTCACACATGCCCCAATATAAGAGTAAGCGGGAAGAGGTGGTACAAGCCATTATGCCTTCCTTCAGGCAAGCGGTAGTGCAGGTGGTTGCACGCAAACCGGCAAACGCCCTGGTCCAGGAGCTGCATAAAGCAACCCAAGACGATCCCTGGCTACTGGACCATCAAGCCCTGCTAATGAAGAGGGATGGGCTGGCTTGGAAGGGTGACGAGCTATATGTCCCACAGACGTTAAGACCGAGGGTGTTGCAACGGTGCCATGATGTGAAGCAGGCAGGACACTTCGGGTTTCTTAAAACCCTGCACCTAGCGAGACGCCAATTCTGATGGCCACAGATGAAGGCGGACATAGAGACCTATGTATGGGGTTGCCCTGTGTGTGCCACCGCAAAGCATCGTACCGGTAGGCCGACAGGGTTGCTGCAGAAAGTGGCAGACCCGACCCGGCCATGGGAGGATATATCAATGGACTTTATCGTGGAGCTGCCGGAGAGCCGTGGTTATACAGTGATCTGGACAATTGACCTCTTTTCCAAGCAGGCCCATTTTGTTCCGTGCAAGGGGTTGCCATCCACTCGTAAGCTGGCGAAACTGTTCATCACGCAGGTGTACCGCCTGCACGGGGTGCCCCGACGGATCATCTCGGATCGGGGGTGCAGTTCACGGCCCACTTCTGGCGTGAGTTCATCCGTTCCATTGGGTCATCCCAAGGACTTAGCTCAGCTTATCATCCCAGTACCAACGGGGCGGCAGAACGGGCCAACACGATGGTGGAGCAATACCTGCGGTGCTACGTCTCTTATCAACAAACGACTGGGTTGAACTGCTACCATTCGCAGAAGTAGCGTATAATAACGCGGCGCACAGCAACACCGGTTTCACCCCCTTCTGGGTGGTACATGGCCTGGATTTCGTCCCGATCCCTGAGTGCTCTCAGCAGGACCCTTCCCCCTGTCAACCCCATGGTTGGATAGCTCACATGGGGGGGGAGGTTTGGGAAACGTGAAGAAAGCCTTAGTGAGAGCAGAGGAGGCCGCAAAGGCGCAGGCAGACAAGAAAAGGAAGCCCCAAAAGCCTTTTCGGGTGGGGGACATGGTATACTTATCGACTAAGTACATACGCCTGCGGGTGCCCTGCAAAAAGCTGGGACCAAAATATCTAGGGCCGTTCCGGATCACGCAGGTCATCAATCCAGTAGCCGTACGACTACAGCTACCCCGGTTCCTGGGGAAGATACACCCAGTCTTCCATTGTAGCCTACTGAAACCAGTAGAGGGGACCTCCTTTAGGTCCGTGACAAAGGTACCGGGTCCTGTCACGGGATCATTACGAAGTTCAAGAGATACTGGACTCCCGGGTCCGACAGGGTCGGCTGCAGTACCTGGTATGGTGGAAGGGATACCCTGTTACGGAGGCATCCTAGGTGGGGGAAGCGGATGTCCAAGCCCCCCAATTGGTGAGGAAGTTCCACCAGCAGTGTCCCAGTAAGCCGGGAGGGGGAGTCAGCTGAACCATCCACCACAACGGGTGATTGATCACATGTTTCTCCTTGCCTTCCAAGTGGAGCCCTGGTAGAGGGGGCCGCCTGTCAAGCCCCGTGGGCTCGCCAGTTACGGGAGGGGGGGAGATGGAAATCCTCGGGGAAGCCAGTAATGCCGCCGAACAGCTGGGCAGTTCCCTGGCCCGGCGCTGGAACGGGTACGACGCCGAATGGCTAAACGGGCCCCGGCACAGCCGCCGGACAGCTGATAGAAGCAGGAAGCTCTGACGGAGGCTGATAGGGATGACACCCAAGGAAGAAGCTGGGAAAGGTCCTACCTGCCCTGCAGAGCCGCTGAACAGCTGAGCAGCTGTGCTGCCGCCGAAACAGCTGAGCGGCATAAAACTGACGGCCGGCAGCAAGGACCGAAACAGCAGACCGGAAAGGAGAGCCAAGGGCCTGCATTACTTCCTTTCTAGGTTATTCACCGGATGCTGGGTAACTGGATGGGGGGTGGAGCTGAGGGGAAGGACTGTATATAAGGCGCTGGGAGAAAGTCACTCCCAGCGCTGACTTTGTTTGCCGTGATTAAATGCTGGTCAGACCGTTCCTGTTTTGCCAGCAACCTTATCGTCCATCACTTGTCTTCTGTGGGAACCAGGGCTGGTAAGGACGCTGACATTGACAATATAAACGAACATATTTCTAACTTAAACCTCCAATTAAATAATACTCAAAAAATGACAACAAAGAATGAACAAACAAATCAGACAACAGAACATAAATGAAATGAAAGTAACTTAAATAGAAAAGCTATAAATGAAGAAAACTACAATTTAATACAAAAAAAATCTGCAAAACCTCACTATATTAAAGAATACAAAAAAGATGCTTTATCCTCCAGGACTTCAAAACAAATTTGAGGATAAAAAGAAGAACTAATAAAATGGATTAAAGAACTGTCAGAAGAATCATTAAAATGTGGGAGACAAAAACCTGATACTTTACTTGATTTGTCTTTTTGTCCCCAACAACACTTACAAAAATACAATCTGGCAAGCCAAACTTACTGATTTGGAAAGCGACCTGGCAAAAGAAGAAGATTAAAATTGGAGTCAAGGGAGGTGGGAACAACGGCGCAACAACTCGCAATGAGGGCAACGGGCGCAGCCCACGCAAGATCAGAACCAGGAGCCCATGCAACAGCAAAGAACTACGACCGGCGAGGGGAAGGAATCCCCAACATGATCCGTGCAGGAACTAATGATGGGAGGTGAGGTGCTACACACGCAACGGGGGGGATGGCTATAGGACAGGAAACATTGGAAGACCATCCCATGGCAACAGGTATCCAGCCACGCCCAAAGCGGGCAAAGAGAGTGACAACAGGAGAGGCGAGGATCCCTGAACTCACAAATATGCAGACGGATGTGAGACAACTAGAAGCAATACAATTAGCGGGGGCAGGTAGACCGGTAACGCACTCCATGAGCTGAGCGCAAAGGCAGTTGGTCTTATAAGCAGGCTTTTGAACCTCCGGCATTCCACTCTTGACGACGTCGGCAGTTAGCCGACGAAAGCTAAGTTTATTAAACAGTTGTTGTTTTTTGCATTATCCCGGTGTTCGACTATTTTTCTCAACACGAATATACCCGGGATTCGCATTTTTAGTGTAATTAGACACACACACACACACACACACACACATATATATATATATATATAGAGAGAGAGACTATATATATGTATCAGGGAGGGAAGAGACGGGAGGAGATATGTCTTGAGTGTTTTGTTTTTTTATACACCTGTTGGCCCAAATATGGGAGGAAGAAATCTTTTGCCTGTATCAGCTCAATCTAGCAGGGCTTTTCAACCCGTGGTACGCGTACCACTTGTGGTACATTAATGAGTGGCAGGTGGTACACAGCCAAGTGTAGTGGGGGAGGGAAAGAGCCAGCGCAGGCAAGGACTTACTGTGAGAGAGTCCTCTGGAGCTGCAGAGTGGCTGAGGCTGAGCCTCACCCCAGGCTCACTTCTGGTTCACCCTCCCCCATGAGAAAGGAGGAGGAGGGGGGCAGAGACAGGAGAAGCTATAAAAGGAGGCAGTTTGGGCAGGAGAGGGAAAAAAAAGAAGCAGCCTCGGGAGGATGTGGAGTCAGCTCTAGCTGCACCGAAGGGGAAGGAGGAGAGTGGGGGGGGAGAGGAGATCAAGGAGTCCAAGCAGGCCGGCCATGAGCCGATCTACAACTTCTGCGGCAGCCACCTGTGCTGCCAGCAACAAACAGGCAAGAAATGCAGCAGGGGAGGGGTTGCCCTCCAGGANCCGGCAGCCAATACTTACTACATTTTTTTTCTTCCTTAAGTGCCGGCTGCACTCATTAACTTTCCTTTCTAGCCAGTAGCTAATTCTTAAAGGGGAATGTGCCTTTTTAAGCTAGTTCCCTCAGCAGCTTCACTTTTCTGTCTCTGGAGGCTTTTCCTTGTTTGATGAATATATGGAAGAGGGAAAATATGGGGGGGGGTTTTCACATTCTTCCTTCAGAAGGAGGTGGGCATGAGAAAGAGGGAGGGAGGGAAGGAGGGAGGGAGGGAGGGAAGGAAGTCCCGCTTTAGCACTTGGCCACTAGCAGCCCTGCTGTTGACTTTGCTTGTCAAAAGGTTGCAAAAAGGGATCATATGACCCTGGAACACTGTAATCATCATAAATGTGAATCAGTTGCCAAGCATCCAAAGATAAATCACATGACCCTGGGCATGCTGCAATGGACATAAGTGTGAAAAATGGTCATAAGTCATTTCAGTGCAATTGCAACTTTGAACAGGTTTTTTGTTTTTTTTGGTCATCAAGTTTTTGACACCTTGCTAGGTGGTACTCAAATATTGCCATAGCCTAAAAGTGGTACAGTCGGTGAAAAAGGTTGAAAAGCCCTTATCTAGAGCCATCCACAGGCAGCAGTTGCTACTGCGACATCAGGGAGGGAAGAGACAGGGGAGGAGATATGTCTTGAGTGGGGTTTTTTTGGATACACCTCCCTGATACAGCTGACAAAGTGAGAAAGAGCCTGTGGGCTAGAGGTCAACACAGCTGCCTAATGTGCAAGCAGCCCAGGTTCGAATCTCAGAAGGGTATGGCTGGCTGATGAGAGCTAATCAGCTTGAAATAGCTATCCCAGTTCTCCTTAATTCTTTGTTATCAATCCCAAAAAATTTAGCAAACACAAATGATGTCGCAGTAGCGACTGCTACCTGTGGATGGCTCTAGATTGAGCTGATAAAGGCAAATGATTTCTTCCTCCCATATTTGGGCTGACAGGTGTATCAAAAAAACAACAACACTCAAGACATATATATGAAAAGCCCTGATCTAAGTCTTCTGTCGTAGCATTTGGTTGTTTCACTTTCTCTATAGAATTCTGTATAGGTGATTCTTTGGTTGAAGTCATAGTTTGAGTTTGCATATCCAGACTTATACGGAGAGTTTGGATAATTGCTTTTAACATACAAAGAATTTGTTCCTGTGCTTCCTCTGTAGGAGAAATCCATTCCTGTTCTTCCATTGTAGTATATTAAACAAAAAAAAACTTAGTCAGAAAGTCCACCAAGTGAGGAGCTGAGCTGAGTTTCTTGCAGCTGGTGCTTCAAGGTTGCTTTATCTCTTATCTATTTTCAAAGCTGTCAACAAGTCTCTCTTAAAGAATAGCAGGTTACAGTCTCAAATTTAGCCACCAGATGTTATCTCAGAGTTAGTTGGATCTTTTCAGTTTTTTCCCCTCTATTTTAAGGACACCACCCCCCCCCAAATCTTCAATAATAATTAGAGGAAAAATCAGAGGAAAAAAAAATAGAGAGTAGAAAGTTACAAATCTTATAATCCACCAATTTTAGGAAACAGAATTCCAATTAGGATCCCAGTATTTTTCCGACGTTTTAAACTCCCCTGAGTGGTCGATCGCCGCTGTTTCTGGAGGGAGGGCTAAAATGCCCCTTCCCTCACCACAGGGGGGAAAGTACTTTAGCAGCTTATGTAGGTAATTAAGTAATTAGCATGTAAGAGAGGTAGATCTCACCCAGTCTCTTCCACGCTGCTTTAGAGTTGCCAGATGGTAAATGCGATTTCGGCTGTTAGCAGCCTAGAGATGAGCCATATTTCTATGGCCGGTCCATTCGTCCACCAGTTTGGAGGGATCGCCAGCTCTAACGGGAGAGTTGCTGCTCTCCCGCGACCCAGCGAAAGCCCCTTCTTGCTGGTCGCCTCTTCGGGGTGACTTTCGGCCCTTTTCAGGGGCCCCCAGCGATGCAAAATTGAACGGGGGAGAGAGAGCAAGTCTCCCAGCCATCCATGGCGGCTGCGTGACAAACCAGAAGCCTCTGCTTTTCCAAAGGAATTTCATCGAGTCACTTGAGGGAAAGCATACTGTAGTAGATTAGTGTTACAGAACATGGCAAATCTTACATACTTCAGTACAGGTAGTCCTTGACTTACGACCACAATTGAGCCCAAAATTTCTGTTGGTAAGCAAGGCAGTTAAGTGAGTTGTGCCTCATTTTACGACTTTTTTGTCACAGTTGTTAAGTGAATCACTGCAAGTTGTTAAGTGAATCATGTCATTAAGCAAATCTGGCTTCCCTCATTGACTTTGCTTGTCAGAAGCCAGCTAGGAAGGTTACAAATTGTGAACATGTGATCCCAGGACAGTGCAACTGTTGTAAATACATACCAATTGCCAAGCACCCAAATTTTGATCATGTGACCATGGGGATGCTACAATGGTTGTAAGTGTGAAAAATGTAAGTCACTTTTTCAGTGCTGTTGTAACTTCGAATGGTCACTAAACGAATGGTTGTCAGTTGAGGACTCTCTACACGTGGCTGTTATTGTCCTTTCTTATCCTATAACATCCTAATCAAAGCATTCACATTTATATGCATATAAAGCAATCATTAACATAAAATAAGACTCCACTATCCAAGGAGTGGCATTACAGTAGCAAGTGTACAAGCTAGCTGGACAACTGTTTTGTTCAACTGGTTCTTGAATGGTGGTGGTGGTGATGATGTGTGACTTGAAGTATCAGTGGGAATACAAACTGGTGAATGTTTCTATCTTAATAGTTTTTTATTTTGGGAAGAAGAATGATAATAAATTATTGTCACTTTCTGTTAGCTAATCAGCATTTGGGTCTTAAAAAGCCCTTGTCTTTTTAATGGACAGAAGTACATTCTGTCATTGTGTTGTTACAGGGGAGAAAATCAATTACAGAGCTTAAATTTTAAACAGTTTCTCCCCTTGCTGTTGATGAAATAGCTAAATATCTGTCTGTAACCCATTTATTTAAAATGAAGAGTAGGATATCTATGTTAGTTTTTCATACTTTTTATAATGAATATCTCAGCTGCTTAGATACTTAGGATAATGTAGGCATGAAATGTTGTCTTCCTTATTATTGAAATAAGTTTTCTTTATTTCAGAGCACATACAGTATATGTGTGTGCATATGTATATGAAGGGGGCAAGGGATCATTGTTAGACACCAGAAAATTAAAGTAGCTTCATTTTTAGTTGCTTAGGCTGTATTAAATAGCAAATAAATATCATGGTTTTAAAATATAATTGTTGGGAGCATAAAGTAGACATTCAGACTTTGGGATCAATGGGATAGAAGTTCAATAATTATATGGATTTCAGTAAGCTTGAAAAGAAATGGCATTCTTGCAGGGCTGCTGTGATTAAAACATTTTGAGTTCCCTGTAAACATGTTGTCCTTAGAATCTGGGTTCACAGTCACAACAAAAGATGGTGGCCATTTGTGCAGATTATAAATAGATACTTTCATCTGTTAGACATTTTCTTCCAAAAGTAAATGGACTAATGAAGAAATGCTACAAGAAGAATTGTGCTTCATTTCTGCCTCATCCCCCTCCTTTTTTTTATCCTGCAGGGCCCTCCAGATTTTCAACAAAACCCTCCTGAACCTGTTCCTACCAATTTCAACCAAGCCCCCCGACTTTCCCTCCAAGATCAGTGGCGAGGGCCACCACCCCCTCTTCCGCCTCCACCTCCACAGGAGAGAGAACCTTTCTTCATGGGAGGTATGACCATTGTCTTACCAGTGGGAAGAGACCTTTTCCTTGGTTCTCAGGGAGAACTTACCAATTACATGCATACTCTTGAAGCAACATGACTGTTATTCCAGCTCTTTCGTATACACTGTTTACCTTGTTAATGTATCCTTACCACAGAAAATTTTCAGGAAGTGATGCACTAACCACAGAATGATTTATTGTCAGGCACAAAAGACCAGGTCCACATGTGAAGGTTAATTAAACTGATTTATTGCTAATCATGCCTATGCACAGGAATCTTCTCAATGTTTAACACCTGCTTGAAGTTAGATAAGGGTCAATGGAATTCAAGGGAGGTTAGACTTAGTTCGCTTGTGGCTGTGTAGGGATTCTAGGCTGATCCCTCTTTTAACTCTGCCTCCAGGTTCTACCACTCCTTCTACATTTATCTACAGAACTGGTGACTTCTAGTTGGAGTAGAGAGTACTGGGCTAATTGAAGAAATTGTTGGACATGATCCTGGCAATTCTCCATGAGACTTTTATTTCCAGTAGGTTTGAGCCAAAACTGGTATTTTGCTTGGCAGATGCGTTGGTTTCATGCCGTCTCATTTTGATTTTTCCAACAGAGCTGAGATTTCCCAGCCATCACTTGTTTGAGCAGCGGAGCCCCCCTCCACCACCGCCCCCCCTTCTTAACAGTGTGCATCCTGTGCCCAGCCAAAACTCACTCCCATTCACCCAGCCTGGACCAGGTTTCAGCCAGCAGGGGCAGCAACCAATGTTTCCAAGAGAAAGGCTGGTAAGGCCAAATCTGCAGCCTCAGGGCCCTATGGGAATCCTTCACTTCAGCCAGCATGGAGCAGCCAATGTACGACCTTTTCTTCCCCCAAGGCAGTCCTTCCTGCAGGTACCAGGGCAGCCGTTCTTAACCCCTCTCACCCAAGCCGGCATGCAGGTATGTAATGATCAGGACAGCCCTCCTCATCTCTGTTGAGTGCTTCTATGACCATTGTAGCCTGAACTTTCAAAGTCTGTGTAGGTCCTCCAGTACAGTTGTTCTTCCTCATTGTTCCCTTTTTGCCTTTTTGAAGGAGCATGATTTTAGATAGTAATACAGATCTGCTATCCGCAGTCACTAAAAAAAAAAGATGGCAACTCTCTTGTCTGGTACTTGGGGAGAATATAACTAGTTTTTACTGTGCCTTTTTGGCTCTACTTCCAAACCCTCTAAAGTGAGTTGTGGATATTGACTGGCCTAACATAGTTATGCTGTTAGAGGGATTCTGGGAGTTGTAGTCCCAACCTATTGGGAGTGTGGCATTTGTGTGTGGGGAACTGTTACAGGTTATTACATTTAGTCTTAGCTTAGAACAGGGGAGTCAAACTGCCAGCTCACAGGCCGGACGCGTCATGCGGAAGCCGCGCTCACCCCATTGCCGGCAATGGCAAAACTGTCCCAATACGTTGTGCGATGTCATGTGACATCGTGAGTTTGACATGTCTGGCTTAGAACATACATTGCTTAAGCAGAATGCTGAGAGAAGCTCGTCTGTAAACAGAGCTTGAATGCTTAGCATTTGAAGCAATTTAAACATGCCTTTTTATTATTGTGCCAAGCATAACAACATTACTCTCATTAATGGCCAGCACTAATTGAATTATAAGGGCTAGCTCAGGGGTCTTCAAACTTGGCCCTTTTATGACATGCCTGGCTGAGGAATTCTGGGAGTTGAAGTCCACAAGTCATAAAAGGGCCAAGTTTGAAGACCCCTGGGCTAGCTGCTTCAAAGAGAAGACATTAAAAAGTGTTGATTTTTGTGAAGCTGTTCACAGACCTAATGGGATTAGAAGTTTGTAATATGGCATTCTGTTACATATTCCTTGGTTTCCTAGATTGATTTACTCCAGGAGAGATACTGAAGTCTATTTCATGAAAACAAGTTTCTGTACTGTGAGTCACTTAAGCATGCATCTAAAAACATTAGGTCTGGAACACTACAATGCTTAGGGCTCCCTCTCTTGGTGCTTTGCTTTCTTCTATGAAAGCTTGAATAACAAACACCAGCTTCTAGTAATTTATTTGCTGATCCATATTTTAGAAAGATTCTGTATTTTATTAACAATCAAAAGTGTTCAAATTCCAGTTGTGATCTTCACCTTCACCCCAAAAAGGAGGAGCTCCACTATAATACAGGAAATGCAAGAAAGCCCTTAGGTTAATTGAATTTTTCAGATTAGAACTGGGTGGGAAATGGGCTGTGTAGCTCTTTAGATCTGAAGATTGAAAGTTGGTTAGAGCAAACAGGTTCAAACTTTAAAGTAGACAATACAGGTAGTCCTTGACTTAACAACCACAACTGGCCCAAAATTTACATTGCTGAGCAAGGTGGTTGTTAAGTGAATCATGCCTGATTTTACAACCTTTTTCCCATAGTTGTTAAGCAAATTACTGCAGTTGTTACATGAATCATACAGTTGTTAAGCGAATCCAGCTTCCCCCATTGACTTTGTTTGTCAGAAGCTGGCTGGGAAGCTCACAAATGATGATCACATGACCCCAGGATTCTGCAACTGTCTTAAATACTTGCCATTTGTCAAGCACCTGAATTTTGATCACATGATTGTGGGGATGCTGCAGTGGTTGTAAGTTTGAGAACCACTCATAAGTCACCTTTTGAGTGCTGTTGTAATTTCAGATGGTTGCTAAACAAATGGTTGTAAGTCAAGGACTACCTCTAATGTCTTTGCCCTGGATTACCAAGATTCTGCTGCTGTCTAATCCTAGGAAAATGTATTTTTTGTTTAAAGAGTTGCAGTCAGCTGCCACACATGCCAAAGCATTTTTTGTCTTCAGCTCCCAATTTCTGAACAACCTTACTTTCTGTTAGAGGTTTTTTTGTTTCCTTGTTAAGTGCTGATTCTGTCTTGCTAGTAGTTGGGGAACAAGCCTGACCTCACAACTGCCATGTTTTCAAATGTACAGGGTCATTTGCACCCTCCTATGCATCCACAGCATCCACAGCCACCGCCACAACATCCACAGACGCCCCAGCAGCACCCCCAACCACCCCAGCCTCACCACCAGACGCACCAGTCCCACCAGCAGCACCACCTGCTGCCTGTGCCTCCCCAGCCTCTGATTCCGGTGGCCCCATCCCAGTTCAGGCTGCACCTGCAGACTTCACAGCAACAGCCAAGTGGCAACTGGATGCAGTGCCAGCAACGGCAAGGTCTAATAAAGGCCAGGCATGTAAGTGTCCTTTCCATACACTAAAAAAAATGGGCTCTTATTGGGCAGGGGCAAGACCTGAACAGTCATCTTTGAAAAGGTGTGAGTTCTGACCTCTTTTACTGCTTGCCCCATCTACTCCCTCTGTTTGTATTTATTTAATTCATCTTTTCTACCCCACCAAATTAATAGACTGTAGGTGGCTAGAATCTGTGTAACATTTTCATTTTTAATATTTATTTATATCCCACTTTTATTTTTATCCCACTTTTCCTCTGGGAGTTTGAAGGAAGTAGGGCTGGTGCTTTCCACAAGTTGTTACTTATTTAAATGTATTGGCTTCCCAACTCCAGTGGATTTTGGGTGGTATATGAAAGTAGGGGGGAAAACATAAAAGCAGCAAAAAGCTTTATAAAGTGGATATAAAAAGTCTACACACCCCTGTTAAAATGCCAGGTTTTTGAGATGCCCACTGTGTCAGATGGGCAGCCCAGATAAAAATAATCTAATAAACAGCAAAGCAAAACAGTGGCCTTAGACCAGGCATGTCAAACTGCTGGCCCATGGGCCGGATGCGTCTCGCTGAAACCGCGCCCACCCCATTGCTGGCAATGGGGAAAAAGTCACGATACGTTGCGCGACGTCATGTGACGTCGCGAGTTTGACATGTCTGCCTTAGACAAATCATAAACATCAACCTAAGGCCTGGGACCAAAGCCAGATTTTCAAAGCTTTCTGGAAGCCTAAGAGAGAGGGCATTGTCCTTATCTCTGGGGGGGGGAATGTTCCAGAGGGTGGGGGCCCCAACAGTGAAGGCACGCTTCCTTGGTCCCACACAATGACAAGGTTTAATAGAGGGGATTTGGAGCACACCCACTGTGCCAGTACCTACTGGGCAGGCAGAAACTATTGGAGACCACTGGTCTCTCAGATACCCAAACTGTATGCAGTATACAAATTATAGTTATACCAGGTGAACTCTTTCGGGTAAATTAGACTGAGACACTTCTCCAGTTATCTATAGAAGAGTAGGGGGTTGAACCAACATTGGTCCATGTTCACTCTCTTAACCACTGCAAATTGCTCTGAGGATACAGTAATTGTGTCCTACCTGCTTGCCTTTCTTTTCTCATTCCACACTCCCTTCTACATCCCTTGTGAACTACATTTTAATATGACTCCCATTCACTCATCTGTTGACAGATTGGTATGGTATGGAATCAAGCTACCACCATATAGGTTGTCTTTGAGTTGAGTGGGACTCTCAAGTGAAAGATGCTAGGAACTGGAAATTAGTAGTTTATAAGCTGCTACAGATTACCTACTGTTACCATGGATTATGAGTTCAGTAATATCAGGTGTAAGCAGTGTCTCATTCATCCCACCACCAGACCTGCCCCACCCAATTAGAGATAGCCTGGAATGAAAGGAGCTGGGGTTGCTTTCACTGGTAATTTTGTAACCCCCTCCCCCAGGGAGTCATGAGTAAGGCTGAAAGAAAGAAAATGTCTTCCTCTTTCTAATAATAAAAGAAACGCAAAGGCAGTTTAAAAACAGCTTTTAATTTACAAAGGTGTAGTTTATCTGAAGGGGGTTATGCCCAGTGGTGGGATTCAAATATGTGAACAACCGGTTCTCTGTGTGGATGCCACTTATGGAAGTCCATTCTGGGCCTGGGCAACAAAAAATTAGCTACCAGTTCTGCCAAAGTGGTGCGAACCGGCTGAATCCCACCACTGGTTATACCACATAATTCCCAAGACACAAACTGGCACCCAAAGTACTTACAGTATTTATTAGAAAACACATGGTAACAAAGAGAAGCATGGATGAGCATCACAAAAAATAGCATGTTTAAAGAAAGTAATAATAAGGTAAGCTCATCTAAAATGGCGACTGAGCCTACTGGAATAATAGTTGTGAAACTTTAAACAATCAGAATAGAGCTGGAAGGGACCTTGGAGATCTTCTAGTCCAACCGCCTGCTCAAGCAGGAGACCCTATACCATTTCAGATAGGTGGCTGTCCAGTCTTTTCTTAAAAACCTCCACTGATGAAGCACCCACAACTTCTGATGACAAGCTGTTCCACTGGTGAATTGTCCTCACTGTTAGGAAGTTTCTCCTTAATTCCAAGTTGCTTCTCTCCTTGATTAGTTTCCATCCCTTGTTTCTTGTCCTGCCTACAGGTGCTTTGGTAAATAAGTTGACCCCCTTGTCTTTGTGGCACCTGTCAAATACTGGAATACTGCTATCATGTCACCTCTAGTCCTTCTTTATAAAGCGGTACTAATACTTCACTAATATTTAAGTGATCCACTAGCACGCCAACGTCCCTCTCACAGTTACTGTTTTTGAGCCAGGTTTCACCTAATCTGTACTTGTACCTTTGGTTTTTCTTGCCTAAGTGTAAAACCTTGCTTTTCTCCACATTAAATTTCATGTTGTTGGATAGGGCCCATTCTTCAAGTCTGTCAAGATCTTTTTGGATCCTGAGCTTGTCTTCTGGGGTGTTGGCTATTCCTGCCAGCTTAGTGTCATCTGCAAATTTGATGAGTTCTTCTATTCCCTTATCTAAGTCATTTATGAAGATATTGAAGAGTACTGGGCCTAAGACAGAACCTTATTGTAACCCACTGCTTATTTCCCTCCATGTAGATGTAGTACCATTAAGGACTACTCGTTGAGGACAGTTTGTCAGCCAGTTACAAATCCATCTGTTGGTGATGCTGTCTATCCCACATTTTCCTAGCTTACCAAGAAGTAGGTTGTGGTCTACTTTGTGGAATGCCTTGCTGAATTCTAAATATACTATGTCCACAGCATTTCACTGGTCTACTAATTTAGTCACTTTGTCAAAGAATGAAATAAGATTGGTGTCATGTGTCTGATTAACGAAACACTTAAAAGGACTTTCAGGCATATTTTTTCCTAAAAGCATTTATTAAGGTTACAGAGACGTCAGTACGGCATGGTGGAAATGCTTAGATCTGGATTCTTTTCCGTTACACATACATTCTAAGCATTTTTCCCTCCCCTATTTTGGGGTCATGGTTCACATCTTCCAATTAACTTGGAAGATGTGATTTACTTCAGGTTTCTTTTTCCCGGGCTTTCACTGTTGCCTGATTTAACTATAAAAATACCAGACAGTTCTGCATATTGTCAAAGCAAGAATATACAGTATTTGCAGCGTTGACATCTGGTTTGGCATGATCTGTTTTTAACAAACTCGTGCTGGCTTTTACTTATAACTTTATTTGTTTCTAGATGTTCACAGATCTGTTTTTTGATTATTTTTTCCAGTATCTTCCCAGGTATTGATGTTAGGCTGATTGGTCTGTAGTTCCCTGGGTCTGTTTTTTTTCCCTTTTTTGAAGATGGGAACCACATCAGCCCATTTCCAATCCTCAGGTAATTCCCCAGTGTTCCAGGATTTTTGAAAGATGTGGTACAATGGTTCTGAGATAACATCTGCTAGCTCTTTCAGAACTTTGGGATGTAATCTGTCAGGTCCTGGTGATTTATATTCATCAAGATCAGATAGGTGTTCCCTAACCATTTTCTTGCTTATTGTAATTTTTATTTATTGTCTTTAACAGTTAGGTTTTTGGTAGGTTGGGCTATAGTTTCTTTTTGCATGAAGACTGATGCAAAGAATGAGTTAAGCAGTTCTGCTTTCTGTCTGCTGCCTGTTACTTCCTTGCCGGCTTCTATAATAATAATAATAATAATAACAACAACAACAACAACAACAACAACAACAATAACAATAATAAAGTTGGAAGGGACCTTGGAGGCCATCTAGTCCAACCCCCTGTTCAGGCAGGAAACCTTATACCATTTCAGACAAATGGTTGTCTAGTCTCTTCTTAAAAACTTCCAGTGTTGGACCATTCACAACTTCTGGAGGCAGGTTGTTCCACTGATTAATTGTTCTGACTATCAGGAAATTTCTCCTTAGTTCTAAGTTGCTTCTCTCTTCAATTAGTTTCCATCCTTTGCTTCTTGTCCTGCCTTCAGGTACTTTGGAGAATAGCTTGACTCCCTCTTCTTTGTGGCAACCCCTGAGATATTGGAACACTGCTATCATGTCCCCCCTCGTCCTTCTCTTCATTAAACTAGACATACCCAATTCCAGCAACCGTTCCTTATGTTTTAGCCTCCAGTCCCCTAATCATCTTTGTTTCTCTTCTCTGTACTCTTTCTAGAGTCTCAACATCTTTTTTACATCGTGGTGACCAAAACTGGATGCAGTATTCCAAGTGTGGCCTTACCAAGTCATTGTAAAGTGGTATTAATACTTCACATGATCTTGATTCTATCCCTCTGTTAATGCAGTTTAGCACTGTGTTGGCTTTTTTGGCAGATGCAGCACACTGCTGGCTCATATTTAAGTGATTGTCCACTAGGACTCCAATATCCCTCTCACAGTTACTACTATTGAGCAAGGAACCCCCTATACTATACCTGTACATTTGGTTTTTCTTGCCTAAATGTAGGACATTACTTTTTTCACCATTGAATTAGATAGCGCCCAATGTTCAAGTCTGTCAAGATCCTTCTGTATCTTAAGCCTACAGTGAGGGAAAAAAGTATTTGATCCCCTGCTGATTTTGTACGTTTGCCCGCTGACAAAGAAATGATCAATCTATAATTTTAATGGTAGGTTTATTTTAACAGCGAGAGACAGAATAACAACAAAAAAATCCAGAAAAAAGTTATAAATTGATTTGCAATTTAATGAGTGAAATAAATATTTGATCCCCTATCAATCAGCAAGATTTCTGGCTCCCAGGTGTCTTTTATACAGGTAAAGAGCTGAGATTAGGAGCATTCTCTTAAAGGGAGTGTTCCTAATCTCAGCTTGTTACCTGTATAAAAGACACCTGTCCACAGAAGCAATCAATCAATCAGATTCCAAACTCTCCACCATGGCCAAGACCAAAGAGCTGTCCAAGGATGTCAGGGACAAGATTGTAGACCTACACAAGGCTGGAATGAGCCACAAGACAATCGCCAAGCAGCTTGGTGAGAAGGTGACAATAGTTGGCGTGATTATTCGCAAATAGAAGAAACAGAACATAACTGTCAATCTCCCTCAGTCTGGGGCTCCATGCAAGATCTCACCTCGTAGAGTTTCAATGACCTAATGGGGACTAAACATCACCCCTCCCTTTGCGCCACGGACTCCCTTGTGCGGACTATGCACACGAAGACGGCCCTGCTGGCCCTGCGCGATTCACCCCTCGCGCAGGCCTGGCCCAGGAACCTCTCGGGGGCCTACCTCAAGGATGGGGTGTGGAACCCCGAGAGGTGGCATGCAGTGGCCATGGATAAAAAAT